>NC_056470.1:16537820-16645320 GCF_008729295.1 Plectropomus leopardus | reverse complement strand
TACTATGTTAAGAAATGTAAACATACTACATTATTTGTGGTTTAAAGCCTAGTCCAAAAATATGTTTGATAACCACAAAGTACCTGTTGATATAAATTATTAACATATATTATTATAAATTTAAGGGTGCTCTGATCCATCAGCCACCAATCGGCCAATATTAGTTCATTGTAGTTTGATAGTTTGTAGTCCTGTAACCTACGACATCATTTCTCCGAACACCACTGAAATGCAGAGGAAATGTTACAGACTGGTCGGAGAATGTGAGAGTATGCAATTGTCGGTTATATGTGGGGGGATGCTGACATGAAACTGTCGTTGGGCAAGTAATGAGTCAACCTGCTTTTCATCAGATAAGATAGAGATAAAGAAAAAAAAAAATCTGATGTGAAGTAAGTTTGACTAAAATGACATAAAAACATTGTTTTGGCTAGAGTAGATCAATAAGATAAGACAAAAATACCCAGAGTTTTAGTCTACCAAAATTTGATAACGAAACAGGATAAGGTTGTATAAATATTGTCAAAACTAACAAGGACTAACAATTTGACTCAGGACTGCGCATGATAAAAACTAAATACAACATATAGCTGACAAAATTAGCACTAGTTGCTTAAGTATAGTTTATTGTTCTAACTTGCACGTTTAGCTTTTATTCTAATTTTTATTTTACAAAATTATTATTTAACCCCTGAGAGCCTGGATCGACATCAGTTTTGTTGTGCTGCATTCAGACGCCTTTCACAACCATTCAAATCTCATGGGCCCAAGAATATTGGTTTGATTTCTGTTGAAAATTTGGGAAAGGGGCTATGAGAAACTTGGCAAGAAATGCCTGGTGAATTGCAAAAAAAATTGTAAAAAGTGACAAGAAAATGAGCTTTGGAGATATTATTAGGTATTATGGGAAAAAGTAGGAAAAATGTCCAGAAATCTATATTTATATTTCTTATAATTGTACATTTAAAAATATGTTACAGAAAATACTTTATTTTATTTTATGTGAGCACTTTCTAAAGGTCATTTTCTTTTTTAAATTTTGTTTCTTTGTAATTCTTTTCAGGTAATTTTCTTGTAACTTTTTACTAATTTCTTGCTAATTTTTGGTCCATTTCTTGTAAATTGCGTATTGTCTTCTTTCAGTATTTTGAAAGAAATCAAGTCAATTTGCTCTGGTTTTAAAGGGCTAATGTATACCGAAGGAAAGCTTTATTTGTTGATCTCTACTTTAAGTACTGGTTTAAGTTGTGTTGTGTAAGAGAGAGCGAAATATATTGCCACATGCTGCCTGCCGGTAAATTAACGGCTGGCGATTAATACTTTACTTTCTTGTAATTTCAATACTTGATATATTATGTTATTATGAATAGTCAAATAAATAATATTACACAATTAATAGAAGGCTTCCCGACCCCATGATTGGTATCAGTAGATACTGCTTCCAGCCATTGGTGATCGGTCCCAAAAATCCCGATCAGGCACCCTTACATTTATTCTAATCCTCAGTACATCACCCATCAAAAATGTAATTCTTGGTAAATATTCCAGATCTTTAAAGTTTCAGACGCTAATCTGTGAAAAACTGATTTTTGTCCTCCTCGTAGCCGTTTGTGATCTATGATATGGACACACTCTGGAAAGCAGAAAGTGGTTTGGTGTGGAGCCAGTTAGTTCCAGGTGCGCCCCTGACCAAAGAGATCGGGGTCCATGTGTTTTACCGCTGCCAATGCACCACGGTGGAGACTGTGCGAGAGCTCACCGAGTTTGCCAAGTGCATTCCAGGGTTTGTGGACCTCTACCTTAATGACCAGGTGAGTCACTGTCCACGCTGTGCGCTACACAGTGAGACGATCTGCATGTGGCTGTTTATTTTGGGCACTAAAGTTCAATTGTGTGTGTGTGCTCTCTGCAGGTGACTTTGCTGAAGTATGGTGTGCACGAGGCTATTTTTGCTATGCTTCCCTCTCTCATGAACAAAGATGGACTGTTGGTGGCCAATGGTAAAGGCTTTGTTACCAGGGAGTTCCTGCGCAGCTTAAGAAAGCCCTTCAGTGAAATCATGGAGCCCAAGTTTGAGTTTGCTGTCAAGTTTAATGCTCTGGAGCTGGATGACAGTGACCTGGCCCTGTTTGTTGCTGCCATTATTCTCTGTGGAGGTGAGACTGAACGGATTTCTAGTTAAGTATGAAGGATGTCTGATTTGTGTGTTGTTGATGTTCAGGGTATCTGCAGGTTTAGTATAAATATTTAGTATAGTCTCCTTAACAAACATGACCTTAGAAGTTCTTAAAAGACCCCCAATTTTATGTAGTAAAGAAAAACATATATTGTCTCAGAAATGTCAGCCAATAAATATTTAGTGTTTTATTGAAGGATGTTGGAAAGCACATTTTTGTGGTGTTTCTGAAAGCACCGTCAGACCTGTGGCAAACACTGCCACTGCCAGGATGCCGTGTGTCTCATAATGGTTAAACTTAAATGAATTAATAATTTTTAATTGATTAATAGATCCATCTTGTGCTGCATATGCTGGATCTAGGTTGCATTAATGCAACACATTATATCATTAGAATTTATGTTATATACTGCAAGTACTGAAAAATAATAACAATACTTCATTCTAAGTCATAAAATCTTAAGTCCTCCTCCGCACACATTTGAAAGTAGGTAAAAATACTCTGCTATCATCAGTATTTTGTTTAATGTGGTTTTCTCAAATAAAAAGTGAGAAAAGAGGATCTGAAAAGAAGATGGGCGCAGATCCACTCCTTCTCCCTCACTGAGAAATTCCACAGCTGCTTGCATCAGGTCTCACTGGCTATAGGAGACGAGCACCAGGTTGACCAGTGAAAGAGCAGTGTGCATCAAGACGGTTAGCATTAGCATCAGAAGAAACAGCCGAGAGACTCAGCCGTATGTGTTTGAGCCTCGGTTAGACCCAGACTCTGATGAGGAGTCTGTTGTGCATCGAAATCTATGGCTAGCAGATTAATCAGAATCGTAAGCATAGTTAGCATCTTTTATTTGTTTATGTTGTTTTGTTAGCTATTAATCTGCTACAATGTATCTGTGTTTTATATTGAGGTTTAATCGTAGTTTTCAGAGATATGTGCGGCACACACCACAAAAACAGGGGCAACAGGTTCTACAGACGGCCCGACATCGACCAATAGGCGACTGTCAGGCTTTGGTGTGACAGGATCGTCAGTGATACCAAATCTCGCTTGCCCGGTGTACTTTGAATCTCAGATTTTATGGAGGAGGCATCTCCCCCCTTCAGAAAAGGTATCCGATAACACCTCTCCAGTGACAAACTTTGCACAGAGGCAAGTCTGTCTAGTTAAGATCATTTTTGGGGGCTTAAAATGAAAATACACTTTGTTTTATCATCATTTATTTTATTTAAAGCCTCAGAAAACACATTGAGGGTGAACCCTCATTTTCAATGGTGCCGAGGTACATACAACAAACAATTATCAAAACAGCAAAATGCAAGGCTTTTACAATATAAAAAATAAATAAATAGACATATAAAAACAATGACAGTCACAATACACGAGATCACAAATTCAACCTTTGAATTCTCAGTGTTATCAATGAGGACAGCTTAAAATTGTGCTGAAGCATATTCCAAGTATGTGTTTTTAATGGATTGGATCTTAAAATTAAACTCGGTGAACCCTGCACAAACCCTATCTGCTTTCTCAGCGTAAATTGTAACTCATCAGAACATGTCCCCTCTTGTTCTCTCAGATCGTCCCGGGCTAATGAACGTGAAGCAGGTGGAGCAGAGTCAAGACAACATCCTCCAGGCCCTGGACCTCCACCTACAAGCAAACCACTCTGACTCAGTCTACCTCTTCCCCAAGCTGCTGCAGAAGATGGCCGACCTCCGTCAGCTAGTTACTGAGAACGTTCAGCTTGTCCAAAAGATCAAAAAGACTGAGTCGGAGACCTCGCTCCACCCTCTACTACAGGAGATCTACAAAGACATGTATTAGATTTCTCCAGCACAGACTGCGTTTAGCAATACTGTTACAGACTGAATTCACATTCATGATACTACACTGCATTCAGTACAAGCACTGTTCCATGTACGGGCGTGGATTTTAACGTGCAGATGAGGCAAAGTCACGTGGTAGGGCTAACACAATCAGAAAAGTCTTCTCAATGTCAGCATTACCCTCAGCACAGTTTTGTGTGTGTGTGTGAGTGAGTGAGTGTGCGTGCGCGCGAGAGAGAGAGAGCATCTGGAATCATTTGCTGCAAGTCCTAGTTTCCCACAATGGTCACTTAACAGAGTGAATGATTTGTTTTCTCACCGAGGCTGCTCCTGTTACATTCTAATAGCAAAGCTGACCCCCAGAGCAGCGTCTAGAGAGAGCTTCTCCTCACTCACCTCGGCTCTGTGTTTGTCTGCGAAGGGAAAGCATTTCACGTTCTTATACCAATGGCATAGTCGTCACAGAAAAGACAGTTCGTACTGTGCAAGAGCTTCTTTATGACACCAATGTCTTTGGTAGGGTGATTGTTCTCAGGCTTTGAGTAAAGCTAAAGATGCACAATTTGGTTTTTGTTTACATCGTCATCATCATCATCATCATCATCATCATCATTATTGACCGCTACTTTGCCATTTGGTTAACAGAACACAAACTGGGCTGGCTCCAGCAGTGTAGAGCTCTCTCAAAGCAGCTGTCTGTGCAATACCGTTTTCATTTTTCAATAAATGTGGAGATCCAACTTATAAAGGTTTTGTCTTAAAGCCATCTACCCAAGTGGTAACTAATGGACTATGCTGCACAGATTTTGTCTTTAAAGCTGACACTATGAACAGATGACCCGTTGAAGTACAAGGGACCGCATGTTTGGGTTTTTTTTCTTTGACATGCAAATGATCATGAATTTGCCATTTTAAGTTTTCTTTTTTCTTAGTTTATTCTTTGTAATTATGTTACTAATTATTTGTAATTGTTGATCATATTTGTAAGGGCAAAACATGAATTATCATCTTGTTTTATGTATTAAGTATATGTGTTCTTTCATATTACATGCCTGCCTGTTTAGTTTAGGTTTTACCAAATATATCGTCAAGCATACCAACAAATGTTTCCTTGATGAGGAATTTGGATTTCACGCCTTAGCAGGATTTAAACCAGCACACTGATGTCATTATTGGGAAAAATTGATGATTAGAAATCCAGCATCTGGTATCACAAGTCGTTTCTGTAATCACCCGAGATTTAACCACAGTCCCAGATTACCACCCTTTTTTTGTGTATAGTCTGATTTGTCATGTTTGGAGAGTCACAAAAGTGTAAAGGCCTTACAAAACTGTAGCCAGTTTTCGTACGTTTTCCAACTGTTTTTCTTCCCTTCATATTCTGCAGGACTTCTTTTTTCACTGTACTCTGAATGGACTTCAGTTTGTCAGCACTGGTGCACACTGTCCACCTTCAGAAATCTCCTCTTGTGCTCTTAATCTGTCTTGATCCCTATCTACCTCTAATGTATGATCTGTGACATTATTCCACTGTCTCATCTTATCTCTGACATTTTTTTTTTTTTTTTTTTTTTTGCCTTAATCCTGCTATTGGTACACGTCGTTGCAAATTATTTGATATCCTTGGCTGATGTGCCAACATAGCAAAGGGTGTGGATGGATAAAACGAGAAGGTACACCAAAAAAGTTGATGTAAGCTACCTCTATGCCTGTGTAAGTGATGGATTGATGCATTTGTTCACAGAAACGTGAAGACTTGAAATAATTTCATCCTTATAGCCACATGTAACCTATCTGCAGATTTAGTTTAGTTATATCTCACTTATAAACTTTATTAGTAATATTAAAACTGATTTTCTCAGTTTGTTTTTAAATATTAAGACCGATTATACACAGATTAGCCAAACATTAAAACCACTGGCAGTTTATATAAATAACACTGATTATTTTATTAGGATTTAATGTTCTGCTAATAAACCTTTGGTCCTGGCATTCATGTGGATGCCACTTTACACGCTCCACCCACCCAAACTTGGGATACCTGATAATTTCAGCATGTCGTCAGTATCGGCTGATATTGGCTTTATAATGAAATATCAGCATCAGTTAACGTGTTTATTTCTGTCTAAATGACAAACTATTAGTAAAGTAAAAAAATTATGTATTTTTTCTTATTTTGCACAATGATTTAATATTACATACATTGAAAAGCATTGTATTTTATGTCTCCATCTGCAGGTGGACAATCACTATGAGAGTCTGCATAATATGATGTTACAGAAGATACTTCATAATCACTAAAATTAGGTATATTGAGAAATGTACTGGTTATCTGCAAAATAATTTGTTTTATATTGGATATTAGAAAATCCAATATCTTGCATCCCTAACCCAAACACTGTTGCAGAAGTACATCCTATCATGGCAATGACACTCCCTGCTGCCAGTGCAACATGCCGCACCGTAAAAACTGCTCAGGAATGACCTGAGGACTGGACAAAGACCCCTAGGCGTCCACCTGGCCTCCAAATTCCCCAGATTCCAATCTGATTGAGCATGCGGAGGACATACCAGTACCCCACCTCACACTCGACAGCACTCAAAGGAGTCAGCACCCCCGTGCCAGACACCACAGGACACCCTCCAGAGGTCCTGTGTCCATGCCTCGACAGCCCAGAGCCAAGTCTGATCCAAGGAGGTCCCACTGTGGATCTCTGGGGTACCAGCACGCCCCAAGAATGCCTGATCAGTTTGGGATCTGGGGAGTTTGAAGGCCAGGTGGACACTTTGTCATGTTTTTCACGATGCGTCGTTGCCATGACGGAGTACTCGGTCTGAAACATGTTAGGGTGGGTGAAGTGGGTCAGGCGGCATCCTCATGACTACCAAAGGTTTCGCAACTGAACATTGTGTTATTACGAAATGATCAATGGTATTCACTTTACCAGCCAGTGGTTTAAATGTTTTGGTTGATTGGTGTATGTCTAATACACTTGCTTGCAGTTTATCTTTTTTTTTCTTTTCTAACACAACCAATTTAACTTTTTTTTTTATTTATTGCACACAAATTCAGTTACAGAAATACAAAAACATACATAGACAACTCAAAAATAAAACAAAATAAGGACACAAAAACAAACAAAACAATAATACATTTGCATCTTATAATGCCAGAGTTTTTGTTCTATGCATCCAACTATGATAATTTAAAAAACACAAAATGTACAAAACAAGTCAGATATAAAACAAGAGCACAAAAATACATGAGAGCTGATTGTAAGAATTATGACATTCTACAAATCATTACATAAACCATAAGAAATCTGAAAATAAAAAATAAGAGTGGACATAGACTGAAACAAAAGCATGCAAACACGCAGACAAAAACAATTCATATCACCAAATATTTTTTTTTAATATTTGAAAAATGTATTTCTTCTTTGTTGTTCATAAAAGCAAGAGAGAAAAGCACTGATTTAAATCAATCAAGAAAAGATGGAAATCAGAATAACTTTCTTGATTCGGGGGCGGGTTGTTGTTCATTGAAGTAACTCTGGTGACAGCATAGAATATTTTAGTAAGTAAGTACCAAAACAGGTATATAAAAAAAGTAATGTAAAAATAGAAATACGGTAATAGTAAACAATAAGCACAGTATGTAGATATTTAAAGAAATAAAGTATGTATAGTAATACGCTGAGTATGCAAGTGTGTAAAAATATAAATTTAAGAAATATAGTAATAGACAATTAGCACTAGTATGTGAACATTTAAATCATAATATGGTTAATGTGCTGAGTGTGTAAAATATAATTTTGCCCAATGCTACAATACAATGTCTGTATATATATAGATCTATAGATAGATAGATAGATAGATAGATAGATAGATAGATAGATAGATAGATATAGATTCTAAAAATTATGCTTATAGATGAGGAATTTCCTCATTAAAATAAAGAAATTAACAACATGGTTCAAGGACTTATTACTCATATCTTCATAGCAACAGATTATATCTTTAAAGCTAAAATGATGAGTGACATTAGAGTTATTGCAAACGCGACACTGAAAAATCATTGTTATTTTACACTGAAAGAACAAGTGGATTTAAGTTTAATCAGCATGCCAACAGCGAGAACAAGAGTTATCAAAATCCACATATCTGTAAATCAAATTTTGGGAGAGTTGAGAAAAAATTTCGGACGTAATCTGGACGTAGTCACGTAACGTACGGACGTTAGCGTCACGTTTCTATTGGTTCTTCGCAGTTGATTGGTGAAAACAACCAGCTGTCTTCTATTTAGACAGTGAGATGGAGGCTGTTCGGCGGCTTGCTCAAAACACACGGAGGATGGACTCGGCCCGCAGTGGAGGTATCTGTAGGTAAGCGGCGGAAAGTTTTACTTTCACGTTATCAAAGTAAACACAATGTCGGACAGTGATGAGGAGTGACGTTACTAACTCGCCCGTTAGTGCCAACGACAATGGTGGACGAAAGAGTGACTGACGATTGACAAAGTAGTTTTGTTGTGAATAAAATAAGGCAGATCGCTTTTTAGTGGGTATTTGGGAGTGTTAGCGTGGAAATAAACGTTATCTGAGACTGTTGTTTAGCTTTAACGTTAGCTTCAATCAGTTACTGTGACTGGAGTAACTTGTGTTTCTCGTGTTTAGCCATCGCATTACACGTTAAACTTTCATGTCATAACAATGCTGAACAAAATGTTTGCTAGCTCTTGACTAACTTTGTGCTACAGATGAAACTTTATTTCCGACAACACGTAAACACAAATGGTTGCTGTTTGGGACACCAGACTGCACTGAAGAAAAAACAACAATCACTTTTCGGCTAACCATACCAGTTACTTTTAAAGATAGCTTTTGCGAGATGTTATTGCCAGCTTTGTCATTGCATTTGTAACGTTATAAAATGTACATTTGGCTCTTTTTGTGGGGCAACCGTTAACATTAGCTATGTTGACTTAACCCTTTGAAACCGGAGCAAGTTGGTCTGATTTCTTTCAAGGCAATGAGGAGCTTAACAACACATGGCACAAAAAATAACAAAAAAATAAGTAAAAAGAAAATAAATGAAATATTAAGGACACACAAAAAAGAAAAATACCAATAAAAAGTGAAGATATTTGAAACAATATTTGCATATTTTTTTCTGTAACATAATAAAAAAAAAATATATAAATTGTATATACATATAGTTTCTGGATATTTGCCCTAGTTTTTGATAATTCTCTAATAATTCTCTCCCTTTTTTTTCAATTTTGAGGTCATTTTCTTGGTCACCTCTTAATATTTTTTTTGCATTATGTGGGACATTTCTTGCCAAGTTCGTCATTGCCTTTTCCCACCGTATTTTCTGAAAGTAATAAAACCAATTTGGTTTAAAAGGGATAAGTAGCTTGTGAGAGGCATCTGAACGCAGCACAAGAAAACTAATGTCGAGCCAGGGTTGTAAAGGGTTGTCTTCTACTGTTTTTAAACAGTCGGGGTGTTGGTTAAAGACTGTTGCAGCTTACCACAACCTAAACCTGACCCAAACTCTCCAGGGACTGTGCTTTATTTATCTGAGGGGCGCTGGCCGGGATGATTTTATTTCTTCCATCTTGTCCCTCCTGAAACTATAATTGTCTTTCCTAATCAATCACCCTCCCTCCACCATAAATAACTTTTTAAAAAATTTTATTCACTAATTTCTTAAGCAAAATTCAAATCCTACTTTTGTTTTTTTTTACAGTTCCTGGCTCTGATAAATAGTGTGATTTTGAAGACTTTTAAAGAAAACATGCCTTTCAAATCCATTAGCGAGATTTAGGGTTCAGGGGTTATTTTAAAATAAATTCAAAATACTACCGTTTAAAGTTGTACGTCCCCTGTCTAAACAAGATTAAAAAAAAAACAAGTCCCTCCCCAGTGCTTATTTTATTTTTATCTTTTTTAAAATGCCTTACCTGTTTTTAAACAAGCGAGGCACTTGCATCAACAGGTGGAAAATACTATTTAATAGGGGAACACATTTCAACACGTGTACAAGTTTTTGTTCCCCAAAGTCTTTGCTAGTTACACAAACCATGGTCATATTAAAGGATTTTTCCATTTGTTTACATACTTATTTTTTATGTAGTCCTGGCATAACTTGTGCGGCTGCTTCTACAGTTTTGTTATGACTGACCTGAGACTTGAGGCTTGACTTGGACTGCTCTGTGACTTGACTGATCTGGGACTTCAAAAGAAGAAGTAAAGTCCAGAAGAAATGAAAGTGAGGCAAGCCTTGCGTTGCCAGAAACTTTTTGAATATTAGTAGATTTAGAAATTTATTTTTAAAAAAGCAAGGGGAAAAGGGTAGGGAAAACCTATTTACAATTATTATAATTAAAATTTCACTATTATGCTCCAAAATTCTTATAATTTTAAGCTTTTTAATTTTAATTTTTGGTTCTGTCTTTCTTTCAGGAAATTTCTTTTTACTTTTTACTGATTTCTTTCTCATTTTTGGGTCATTTCTTCTTCCATTGCTCATTGCTCTCTTGCCATGTTTTTGAAAGGTGTCGAGCCAATTTTTCCAGATTTCAAAGGGGTAGTTATTGTACTTATACACTGATTGGACCTGGCCTCAACTATGTTAAAAGATGCAGTTTCTGATGCTACATGTTAGAAATTCACTCCCCTCCTCTTTCATTACAGGCATTTCTTAAATGGATCTTGCAGATTTGGTTCAAGGTGTATTTATAGACATGAATGGCCAGATATCCTGCCTTCGCAAATATGTCGGTACTATCAGAAAGGTGGATGTTGGTATGGTGACCACTGCAGGTAAGCTTTTATTTGCCCCCCTCAGTTGTATATAATGAAATAAAAGAGAATGACGTGCACGGTGGTCTGTAGCTCATTCAATATTTCCACCAACAGATATATCCATATAAGTCAACCTGAGGTTGATGCAGCTATTGCAGGCAGAAGAGGGTCGGTGCCGACCGTTTCCTCCTCCGCTGTGGCTTACACTCCACCTGACAGAAGAGGGTCGGAGCCTGCTCTTCTGCACGCAGAGGTGACGTCCAGGCAGGAATGCAGCAGGTCACGGCTGGTGGTTAATGTCTTAAACCCTCAACACAACGTTGGACACTCTGCAGCAGATATAGTTGAGGAACCGTCACAAGGTATTGGATGTTTTTATGGGTGACACTGACTTTGGTCTGCATTTTCCGTAGCTAACCCACTTCTACTTCACAGATACTGACACTCCTCTCACTGCCTCCTGGGAATCGTTCCAGAGCTCAGAGGTTGCCCAAGCAGGTGCATGTGATGGAAGAAATGAGCAGGTTTGCCTTGTTTTTTTATTTTTATTTATTTATTTTTTTGGGCGGGCGGGGGGCGCTTAAGAGACAGAGACAGACAGAAAGAGATGCAGCAAAGGGCCGAGGCCAGAATCAAACTCGCGGCCGCTGTGGCGAGGACACAGCATCTGTACGTAGGGCGCCCGCTCTACCGACTGAGCTACTGGGCGCACCGCTTTATTTTAAGTTTGATCTTTCCACTGGACATATTGGTGAATCGAGCCAAGTCGAAACCAAGGCCCAGTTGTTCAAAAAAATTGAATCTGGATCAAAAATTATCTGGATTTGGAAATCCAGTGTTTTGTTTTTTAGGATCAGCTAATCCATCTTACTTTTGCACAAGTTTTTAAAGCAATATCAGATTGGATCATTGGATTATTTTATTTCTTTTGAACAATCCATTTCAAAGATCTGATCCAACCCGGCAGCTGAAATCTGATTAGATTACTTTTGAACAGCTGGACCCAGGAGGCTTCTACTGACTACAAATTCCTGTGTCCAGGAGACGTCGTCCAATGAGACGACAGAGAATGGCGCAGCTGCTGCGGCCTCCAGTACCCTGGGGAATATTGAGGAAACGGAGGCCTTCCTCCAGAGTAAAAATGTGACCTGTGGCATCTGCATGGACAAGGTGTATGAAAAGACAGATCCAAAAAAACATGTTTTTGGAATCTTGCCAAACTGCAGTCACTCCTTCTGTTTACAATGCATCATGACCTGGAGGAAAACAAAAGACCTCGGGCCGGATGTGGTAAAGTAGGTTTCCATAGTATTTGAATATTTTATTGCATCTGGCGATATGTATAAAGGATGTGACTTGACATCAGTGTTTAATGATTATTCCTCAGGAGCTGCCCTCAGTGCAGAGTGAGGTCTGCCTTTTATGTGCCTAACAAACACTGGGTCGAAGGACCAGCCAAGGAACGCCTGATTGCTGCCTTTAAAGAGAAATTCAGGTATTGTGTCAGATTCAGTTTTGACAGAAACACTAATCACTTCAGCTGGGCTTCAGGTCTAACACAACTGATGACCTTTGTAACTTTGACAATTCTACACCAGTGCAGTTTGAATGATTTTTGTCCTACCAGGCAAGTTGAAACACTGTCTGTTTTGTATACCAGAGGGGCTACATAACAATTACATACAAAATGGGAGTGAGCCTTTCCTTTTTTCTTCATGCAGTGTTGCAATAAGTATTATTTAAAGTTAAATGAAAAGTATCTTGAAATCTGAAGTCTGTGCCGAATTCTCGTAATTGTTTTTGAAAAATGACCACATGCAACTGAAACCGAACCTCCTGTTCCTTTCTCGTCTCATGATTCTAGTAAGAAAAGATGCAGGTACTACATGCGATTCAGATGCTGCCCCTTCAAAACGGAGTGTCTTTATCGGCATGACAAACCTGAGCGTCGTGGGTCATTTCCGGTAAATATAACCCTGATATATACGCTGGTTAGTTCTCACCACAATAGGCATGCTTGAGATATAATGTCTTCACATTCCCGAATGTGTTTCTTTCTTCGACAGTATTCTACAGAAGATGAAGAAGAGTATGATGGTGTAGATCTGGTCAATCTTTTCATAGCCATGGCCCTTCTTGGTTATGAAGACGACGACGACGACGACGATGGTTATGATGAGTCGGGCTTTCCTTTTTACCTGTCTACGGAGTATGGTTTCTGAGCTTTTTGCTGCTTTTGGTCAGTGCCTGAAACCACTGAATGGGGGTCCTAATTGTAAAAGTGGCCCCTTGAAGAACACGTGGTTGTGTTGCGACTCTTCTGTCAGTATTGAAACTTCCTCTTGAGTCGCCATGAATCAAGATCAAGAAGGATGTCCACCGTGCACCATGGAGCACCCAGTTTGTTGTTGTTGCTTTTTTAATTACAGACTACAGCAGGTGATTTTACTGATGAGCTCTCCTTCAACCAGAGGAACTAACCTGTGAAATCACCTGCTGCTGTTTGGATATGAGGACGTGTACGCTTGGCTCTCTGTGGTACATGGTCTGTTGGCCTTTTTTGATGTAAGCATCCCAGATGTGATGCATCTTTGATCTCTGTCTTACTGATGTCGTGATTGCCTATTTTGGATTTCTTTCACTTCTGTGGCCAAAGTGCTTCAAACATGTTGCAGATTGTTAATTTACTCTTTATCTCTGACTAAGTAGGAGTGTTCAGTTCTGACTTCTCTCCTAGCAATTTGTACCATTTTGATATTTTAAAGATTTGTGTGGATGGTAGTTTTAATTGTCTATAGATAAAAAGTATGCTGTACCTCTTTTTGCTAATGTCCACTACTGATGATACTTGCCTCAAGTGATAGAAACCATTTTCCTAGTTTTTGCAAGAACATGAAATGTTAAGATTTTATTCCTTTTTTAAGCAAGTTGTACTTGTACACAGAAAATAAAACATAGCTTCACACTTTGTCTCACTGAAAAGGTGTGGCGTGCTTCTCATTGTCATGTTTTTGCAGTTACAAGGGACTGTTTGTTATTTATGAGAGGGGAGGGGGGTGGTGCAAAATGGGGGAGGATCCTCAGGCATTGTTAAAGCACTGAGGAGGGACTTTTGTTTTCTGATTTAGCCTGGTGGGAGTGACATTCAACGTTACCCTTTGAAACCTGAGAAAATTGGTTTGATTTCTTTCAAAAACATGGTGAGAAGGCAGCAAACAACTTATCAAGACATGGCTTGAAATTAGCAACAAATTAGTAAAAGACATTTATAAAAATGACATTAACTAAACACAAACATTAGCTAAACATTTATAGAAAATAAAGGTAAAAGCAATTAATGCAATGACCTAAAAGTGCAACATTTTTTTCTCTTGCATAATTTGAAATTTAAAATTATAACCACAAATATAGTTTTTGAGACATTTTTCCCTATTTTTTGGATAATTTTCTAATTCCCTCTTTTGAGAAACTAAATTGTAGGTAATTTTCTTGTCACATATTACAAATTTCTTGCAATTTGTTGGACTTTTTTTACCCCCATGTTTTCAAAATAAATCAAACCAGTTTTCTCAGATTTCAAAGGGTAATAAAGCTTGTAAAAGACATCTGAACAAGAAAACACAAGAAAACTGATGTTGATCCAGGTTTCAAAAGGCTTTATTGTTTTATTTTGTATTTATTTTAAATACCCCCAGGAAACCAAAACCCAGAGGAGGGGTTTTAATGGCATGCTCTCCACAAACCACGCTATTTATCATAACCAGAACATGTAAAATATGGTATTTTCAGTGGAGGAAGGTTCATGCATTTCCCCCCAGTCACAAGAAAAAATATTTATAGCTCCAGGGAGGGTCATTAAATTATTATTATAATTTAAAACTAAATTGGTAAGCTCATATATTAGAGAGGGTAGGAGCTACAGAGTTTCACCACTAGGTGGAGGTATGAAACCTAAACTTGTTGAAAATACACACGCGAAGAAGACATGTCAACAAAACTGGCGCGGTGTCATGACAGGCTGGTACACGGACATATATACATGTCTGTATGTCCTCAGGTCCATGTCTTGATGTGGTGAGCAGCTTCGGTCGGTAGGATGGAGCCCGGTGTGTCTGTGAGTCGGTTTGACGGGCAGTGGAAGCTGCTGGTCCGGTCTCTCCTGTGCGGATCCTCCGGTGCTCTCACAGCTGTCCGGGTCTTCCGCAGACAGCAGCGAGCCAACCCCGAAATGTCTCTGTCTGTCTTCATAGAGACCCTCTGCCAGGACGAAATAACCTGTCCCGAGACTGACGCCAAGCTCCTAACTGTGTACGTAAAATGACACCGCGCCGAGCCTCCTTACAATACACGTAACGTTAATTCAGAAATAATGTAGTAGTTCAAGTATCTGGAAAGTGGTTGTTTTCTTCGGGGACAGTCACGTTTCTCTCTGAGGTTATACTTAACAGGAACCCTGAATGTATAATTCAAGTGTAGCTCCATAATTGTGGTGGTAAACTCACTCAGTAAACCACATTAATTATGAATATATAGTAGGGGTTGACAGATTATCGGTCTGGCCGATTATTGGGGCCAATATTCGGTATTTTGCCGATTATCTATATCGATGGCGGATAAAATGTATCAGTTTAAAAAGAATGTGCCCGCATGAGTGGAACAGTAACTTTGTAAAACCTTTTTCATTCTTTATTAAAATTTTCTTTTTGCAGGGAACTTGCTGTATATGATAATGAAAGTTTAAATTTTGATTAAATATTTGCTAAAGGCATTTAAACAGAGTATGTGCTGGAGTTTGTTATATTGCGAATTCTAAATATTGACAGAAATATTTTCATTGTATTTTAAATGGATATCAGTTCCAAATACAGGTTATTCGTCTCATTAACTACTAATAATCAGTATTGGCCCTGAAAAACCAATATAGATCAACCCCGCATATGTTGGCATACATAATTTCTTACTGCATACAATTAAACTTACCATAATACACAAATGTAAAATATTTGCATTTTACTTTAATATTTTCTAAAGGTGTAAGTGTTCACAAAATGAATGGTTTGGTGTGACAGGGTACAGTGGTGTCACGGCTTGGTGCATTTTCGATACAGCAAAAAAGTAGAAATGCCAGAGAAATTTTCTTTGATTTTTATTTTTCAATATTTATGTTAAATTTATTCATTTGTTACAAGTGTTTTTTATTTTTCCTACTACTACATTGCATTTCAGATAAACTGTTGTACCTTTTTTCCTCAACATTTAAATAAAACCTTATTAACTAAATTAGGATTTTGAATGCAGCACCACGGCTGCTGTATGTTGAATTAGTACTGTTACTCAAGTGTTCATTGCATATGTTTAGGCTTATTTTCAGAGTTCTGTTTTTCTCAATCTTATTTCAATATATATGCCTCTTTTAATTTGTGTTAATAAATAGTGTCTAATTTAGTGACTGTCTGTTCCATGTACTGAACGAAGAGTTTATTTTCGATTCTTAGCAGTTCTCTTTTACATCTTGACCACAGATTTTGCTTTCAGTAACAACATATCACTCTAAATTAAGTCCATAAACTTCAACCTAACACAAACTCTGGACATCTACCATACTGCTGCTTGTGCTTCACACCCATTTTTTTCTCACCCACTCTAGTAAACCCCTGGTGTGCCTGTTCCCAGCGTTATTCAAACAAAACCTGCTGTCCTTCATCTATCTGGTGCACTCTGTTCTTCCTCGGACCACCGTCCTCCGTCTTCTCAAGTGCCTCAGTCAGGACCCTCACCCGAGCCCCTGGGTCACCGCTCTGATTAGACAGCTGTACAGAGCCCTGGGGGCCCACACTGAGGAGCCTCTGTACACTCCAGTGTGCAGCCAGAGACTCCAGGAGCTGTCGCAGCGTTTGGTTGGTTTTGGGGAGCCTGGAGGATGGGCCAAGTGCTTCAGCGGTCACACGGTAGAATCTGAATCTCAGGGTGCATCTGGTTTATTGGAGCTGGGGACACAACGGAAAAGAAAGGGCAGCTTTGTCAGTCTGGACGCAGATGGTGAGGAGACGGGTCAGCAGAGTAAACGGATGAAGATGGATATCTGTGGTGGCGAATGTGTCGATGCTGAAGAACAGAGCACAAAAGAAGAGACACCAGAAGGATCAGGAAGTGATGCTGCCGCAGAAACTCCTACCGGAGAGCTGCAGCCAGCGGCAGACAGTCCACGTGATGCCCTGCCCGAACAGATGAAGGTAGAGACAGGCTTTACTTGTCCTGTGTACACTAAAATATATTGTTCATTTTAACAATCTGATTTCTTTCCATGAAAGAACAGAATTCTCAAATGATGATTGGACAGCAGGTTTACACCGTGATCAAATCAAGTGTATTAATCACACCATTATATTTATATTTTTGTAAATAACAAAAAGATCGGTTTCTTTCGTGTTGATGTAGGTCTCTGTTCTTCAGATAAAAGAATTACTGGAAAGTCAGACAGAGGTAAGAAGAAATGCTTTCTTCCAGATATCACAGACTGACAGTGACATTTATAATAACCATAATTATTATTGTTGTCTGTTTTCAGTGGGACCAGAGCTCCACAGAGCTGTTCAAAGTGCTCAACCACTGTGACCCTGGTCAAGTATGTCCTACAAATTATGAAGCTGACAGTATTTACATGTGTTGGTAATTTATCCACCCAATCAGTGTACATGGAGAAACAAAATATTAGTTACATCTTTTAACCCTGTGAAACCTGGAGCAACATCACTATTCTTGTGCTGCTTTCAGATGCCTCTCACAACTATTTATACTTTTGAATCCTGAGCAAATTGGTGCAATTTCTTTCAAAAACATGGGGGAAAGGAAAATGATTAACTTGATAAGAAATGTTCTACAAATGACAAGAAATGAGTACATTTAGAAAATCTTTGTTTTTTTTTAAAAACACTAGGTAAAATGTCTGGGGGGGGGGGGGGCATTTTTAATTATCAAAATTACATATTTTATATAACTATAATTTTGAAGCATTGTTTCCAGATTATTTTCTTGTTTTTTGTTTATTTATTTTTGTTTTGTAATTTTCACGTAATTTTCTTGTACTTTTTACTAATTTATCATTATTTTTTGGGTTATTTCTTTTTTCGTTGCTCATTGCCTTTTGTTCCATGTTTGTAAAAGAAATCAAGCCAGTTGCTCAGGTTTCAAGCGTTAATGTACTGCTGAAAAACACCAATGAAAATACAGGCCCAGATTTATAATTTTATAACGTCTTAACAAAAATGGAACATATGTTTCACAAAGGTAGTATTTGAGAGCTACTGAATGTAATATAAGAAATAAAGTCGAGAAAAACAGAGGTTATTACCTTTAAATCAACTTATTAGTCTATTTTATCTTTATTCTTAATACTCAGAACTTTTGCACATCCCTTTGATATATTTTTGCACATTGCTTCCTAGCTTTATCATTTTGAACATTTACATTATGCATTTTAAAAAATATATATATATGTATTTTTTTATTCCATATTTAAGTTATGTCTTTATGCTTTTAATAATTTAGTAATATCCTTGTATGTGAAAATTTGTCAATAAACTTGTCCTTATTATTATGGTAGTTACCGCTGCTCAGTTTAAGTTGTGCTTTACAGCTTCACTCAGCACAGACAAATACCCTATTTACCAACTAGAAAGCTTTTTAAAACCTCTTATTTTCTACATTTGGTTGATGGTTGGCAATGAAATGGCTTATCCCGTACCTCTGCCTCTCCTGTTTAGGTGGAGTTGATATGCACCATGCTGAGTTTGCCCGACTTACCGGAGCAAACTCTGCCTAAACTGTGCAGCAGTTTATTGGCTCCATCACTTGACTTCAGCTTCAGCACGGCAGCGACTCTGATCAAGAGCCTCCTTCTGCACAAGGTCCGTCCCTGAATATGCAGAGGTTTCAAATATGTGTCTGTGTTTGACACTAACAGGATATCATTTACCTGCAGGTCCTGTCCCTGTCAGAGCCGGCCTCCAGATGTCTCGTCTCTGCAGTGGCGTCACTGTGTAGTCGCTATCCCAGACCAATGTGCCACGCCGTGATCGGACCAGTTCTTGAAGAAAAGAACATAGGTGAGGAAAATGCTGAGCTATGACTGAGTGCGGTGCCTGTCGTATGCAGGTCAGAGTAAGTTTCAGTGCAGCTGGCATGGATTCAGTGTCCTGGTTCAAGTACATATAAATTCACTTTCAAAATCCTCTATTTCAACGTTGTTTTCAGGGAACCTGCAGGCTGAGCTGCTGAACAGGCTGATCGAAGGCTGCCTGGATTCACATTACAGACAGATGGTGCTTCAGTGAGATAAAACTTTTAAATTACCTATTTACAGCTGTAACAAGTTAACCATTTAAAACCTGGAATGGCATCAGTTTTCTTGTGCTTCGTTCAGAAACCTTTTACATGCATTTAAACCTTTGAGTCTGAGCAAATTGGTTTTATTTGTTTTAAAAAGATGTCTGAGCAACGTGGTTGGTGATGTCTCACAAATGGCAAGAAAGAGCACAGTGAACGCAGGTGTTTTCCTTGTGTTGATGTTTTGGAGTATTTGTTGATGTATGCAGTGCCTATTGTGTGTTTTTGCTTTTAATGTGCACTTTAGTATCGGCCAAACTTCTCATGTTTTGTTGATTTGTGTTGTAGTATGATTTTATTGTTTTTACTTGTAATGTAATCAGGGTGCCCTTTCCTGTTTAAATAAAGGTTATAATTTTAATAATCAGGAAAAAGTAACAAGAAAATAATAATTTGAAAAACGGGGAAAAATGTCCAGAAAATTATATTTATACTAATTCTTATTCTTGCTATTATTATTATCATTATTATTATAATTATTAACTATTTATATAGATATTTTTTGTTTTGGTACCCTTTTTAAAAATTGTTTTGTTTTGTTGAATTTCTGGTAATTTTCTTGTAACTTTTTATTTCTTCCCAAGTTTTTGAAATAAATCAAGCCAGATTGCTTAGTTTTTAAAGGATACCAGAAGCACAAAATAAGATGGACTCAGATTGTTATTAGTTGTTTATTGATGCAATCTCTGACCCTTTTCCTTCCAGAATGACATTCAAAACAGCGTGGAGTGAGGCAGTGCTCTCTGTAATCCACAGCTTGCTCGACTCCAAGGTAAGTTGATTCATTGGAAAAATGCTGCAGGTCACTCAGTCATAATAGCCATTGTTATTGAAATCCCTGTTTTTTTTTTCTTTTCAGCCTGACCTGAATGAAGAATTGTTCACACAGTTCACAGAGCAGCTCGTCACCAAGGGTCCTCAATTCACAAAGTCTGTGAAGTTTGCAAAAATGATGCTAACAGTCCTCACCAAATACAGCAGTCATGTAAGTTTGCAAATTCATATCAGGCATAATGGCTGAACAGTGGATACGATAGTCTTTTTAATCTGTCTGCATTTATATTCATTCCTTTTTCTAGGTGACGGCTGCACACAAACACTCCCTGCACGATGGCCTGATGGTAAATGAGACCTTCCTCAAAAAGTCTCTCCAAGCTGCTTTGAAAAGAATCACGCACACATGAAGTTACATCTGATCTAACGTCACCGTGTTCATGAAGCTGTTTAATATATTCTTGGTTAAGGCATCTGTAACGAGTCATGCTGTGTGGTTCAAGTTCTTTATTGTCCTCAATAACAATAACAAAGAAGTTGTTGGCAATAAAAATCTTATATCTCAGACTTCCTTCTTTCTCTCTGCTCTGTAAAAATGTATAAAAATAAAAAATTAAAGTAACACAACGGTAAGATCATTTACTTTTTTAACAATACAGCTGATATTTCTTTTTTATTTTTTGACTTTATTTTGTTGAGCACAGTCTGCATGAGTTATGTTCTCATAAAATACTATTCAAGAAGCAAAGAGGTGTCTTTAAATAAGTATAAAAAACATTAAATAAGCAACCCATCAACTATTTCTACAAAGTTGTTATTTTTATGATTTAGATAGATGGGAGCAGCATTAAGAAATGATGGAGGTCATTCTGCTGCATGCATACTTTTCATTTTAATCTTTATGTACATATTTCTAATAATGTTCATGTGTTCTCTAATATTTTGAATGCAGGACGTATTGTTTGTTTTACTTATTTAAAAAACATAGATACCTCTACCACTGAAAGTATAAGGTGCATATCAATAGTGTGTTTAGCTTTGAATACATAACTCTCTTACAGAACTATAGTTTAATTAAAAGACGAGACCTGTTAAACTTTGTTTTATTTGGAACGTTCACATTTCATCAATATAGCTAGTGACTCCTTTTTGGCAATTAATTTTGTCAAGCGCAGTGCACATAAAACAGTATTCAAGCAGCAAATGTGTATTTTTAAGAAAGTATGACAAACATAAAATAAGTGACATGTTAAATATTACACAGTCATACTTTTACATTTTAGATAGTTGTAGTATTAAACATGGATGGAGATCATTCTGCAGCTTTGAATTTTAATACTGTAAGTACATTATTCATATGCTTTTGTGTACTCTAATATTTTGAATTCAGAACTCTTAACTTTTAAGGGACTATTATATATTGAGACATTGCTTGTACTTTACGTTTAAACATACTTTTACTGCTGAAACTATACATATATGTGTTTGGCTTTGTAAATAAAAGGAAAGGATCTGATTTTCTTCATTTTTTTTTAAATATTTTGAGCTTTTTAAGTCAATACAACCTACAACTCCTTGAAAGTTCATTTTGTTTGACATAGCACACATACGTTGTCCTAAAGTACGTATTTAAAATAATAATAATAATAATAATAATAATAATAATAATATAATAATAATAATAATAATAATAATAATAATAATAAAATGAAATAAATAACAATAATAAGCCCAAATGTATTTATATTGTTATGTTAAACAAAATGGATGTATTCGTAAAAATAGAAATAAAGCAAAGCAGCAGCATCTCCGCGCCTTCGATGACGTCATCACGCGGACGCCTTTATTTTGCGTAACTTCCCGCTGAACTTCCTTTTCGACGTAGGAAGACGAGAGGGACAAGCCGCTAAAATGAGGTTAGACGCATTTTAACTCATAAATATGGAGAAATAAACGGTTTCCACGCTCACTCTGGGTGGTGTCAGTCTTCTAATGCTTTAGTCTTGTTATGTCGAGCGGCAGTTACGTTATTCAGCTCAGTTTTTCTGAGTTAGACGAACCTAAAATGTCATCTATGGGGCCGGTTCATCTGCCGGTGTGTAACATCAGGACACCACGCTGAGTTTAAGATGCAATCCACTGTCATCCACACATTTATAACATGTTTTAGGAAACGATCAAACATCGGATGCTTAAATTAGATCTCCAAGAGTATATATAATGAAATCTTTTCGAAGTGTGTACATTATTTTATGGATGTGCCGTCGCAGCCATAGATCGGCGGATTTGATCGGTTTTTAGGAGGTTTTCCACTGAATTACGTTTGCTTTAACGTGATTTCTTTTGTTTTATTGTTGCAGTAAGGTCTCCAGAGATACGTTGTACGAAGCAGTGAAGGAGGTCCTGCAGGGCTCTCTGGCCAAGCCAAGGAAGTAAGTCCAGCAAGAAACAGAATAGAAAAAAAATCCCAGATTTTTTAAGTACTATTTTAAAATGTGTACAATGTAACTATGTTAAGTGAACAAGCAAGTTAGGAAGGTGCATAAGGATATTGCAGGGGCTGCACAAAGCTGTCTTAACGTTTTGTATGTTTTACTTGTCCTAAGGGTCAAAAATGACCCGCCTTTACTAAATCGGATTAAAAGAAAGCATCTTGATTGAATTTTAAAACCCCAAATCTATTTTGCATGCAGAGACATCCTCCCAGTCATCACAAACTTTGTGGATATTTAGGTATATGTCAGTGGGGGTCCCAGGGTCTCGATGCGACCACCTGCAGATATTTATATGGGGAAAGCTGTTGAACTTGTGACACTTGTGCCTTGAGATAAACAGTAAACGATCAGAATATCATGTGTAACTTTGTGTTTGTCTGTAGGTTTACGGAGACCGTGGAGCTGCAGATCAGCTTGAAAAACTATGACCCCCAGAAGGACAAGCGTTTCTCCGGCACTGTCAGGTTCGGCCTTTTACTGTTTCACCCAACCTTTTCCCTGTGTGCCACCCGCCCTGTCTGAGCATTAACACGGCCTGTTACACGGCTGTTAGCAGTCACTGAAGTCTTTGTGTAGGACACAAATCTAAAGTCCAGACAGGCCAGGGGCAGACATGGAGAAGTACTCTGGGTAGTCTGACTGAGCTGACCCGGCCTCGGCTGGTGGAGGTGAAGCAGACGGACCCCTACCCTGGGTCTTAAAACATGAGGGAAGGCTTTGAGTGGCTGAGCTGGTAAGTTCACGTCCTCATGCCGACCAATTTACATTATATTACCAAAGAGGTCAGCTGGACACCGGCCACGGTGGCGGTATGGGTAAGAAGTTTTTCTATTACACGGTAAAATGAGGAAGGTGTCATTTGGGGATGGCAGAGTATTTGAGTTTCAATATATCAGATATTTCACAGGCTTCCTGCAGATCCTTAAAGTCTTAGAATGCGTTACATTTCAGCGTTGGTTATAGTAAAATTGGTCTTAAATTTTTCTTAAAGTGTCAGAAAAAAAAAAAGTCCAAAGGCTTAAATTTAAGCTTGCGTGAGCTGTAGGAACCCTGGTTTTAATAAGCATTTTCAACACAGAAGTAATTGCATCAGTTTCCAGTTGATCTTTGAATTATTTGTGAACAAGAATGATAATGAATGATAATGAAATGAATGAGTTAACCAGCACGACATGTTGTACGCATTCAAAGTTCACACGCCAGCAATCCTTTAAACTACTACGATGCAGAGACGGTGGGAGGTTCCTCTCAGTCATACCCTGCCGTACATCCAACTGACGCCCTTGTGTTTGACTTGTGAGCAGTGTCTCTAACTGTTTTGTTAATCTGCAGGCTGAAGACTCTCCCCAGACCAAAGTTCTCTGTGTGCGTCCTGGGAGACCAGCAGCACTGCGACGAGGCCAAAGCCGCTGAGCTGCCACACATGGACATCGAGGCTCTCAAGAAGCTCAACAAGAACAAGAAGCTGGTCAAGAAGCTCGGTACGAAAGTAGACGTGATCAGTAAAACACCTGATTAGCAACAAAGTCCGATAGGCTTTTTATTTATTTATTTGTTTTTAACTAAACATTTGTCTTGTGTTTTGCTTGCCCCCCTTTAGCCAAGAAGTACGACGCCTTCCTGGCCTCCGAGTCTCTGATCAAGCAGATCCCTCGTATCCTGGGTCCTGGGCTTAACAAGGCCGGCAAGTTCCCCTCCCTGCTCACCCACAATGAGAACCTGAACACCAAGGTGGACGAGGTCAAATCCACCATCAAATTCCAGATGAAGAAGGTACGCTCAGCACTGCTCACATTTTAAATACATGTGACGTAACGGGATAATCTGTTTGAATATTTGCCGTAAACGCTGTATTGAGGACATTGGTTGTTGGATTACTGGATGATATGTTGGCTCTGTGTGTCGTAGGTGCTGTGTCTGGCTGTGGCTGTCGGACACGTGAAGATGACAGAGGATGAGCTTGTGTACAACATCCACCTGGCTGTCAACTTCCTGGTGTCTCTGCTGAAGAAGAACTGGCAGAACGTGCGCGCCCTCTACGTCAAGAGCACCATGGGCAAACCCCAGCGCCTCTACTAAAGGACCGCTTTTCTATTAATAAAATGTGGAGATGATCCAAAGTTCACTGTTTTGAGTATGTTTTTTTTTTGGTAAGATTGAATATTTGGGTTTAAGGAGTGTAATTGTCATGGACCTCAGTATTTTGAGTTAAGGCTGTGGGCAAATGATTTTCTACTCGAAACATTACACCCAATAATGTGATTATATCGGTTCATGGGTCAGTCTAATCGTTTTGTTCAAACTTCAAATCATTAATGGAATATTCAGCTTCTGTTATGCTATCGGTGAGAAATTTCCTTTATTTTTTTATATATATATATATATATATATATATATATATATATATAATATGTGTGTGTGTGTGTGTATATGTTGGACATTTAATAATGGATAGTTACAGGTTTTTTTTGCAGTGTTGATAATCAAAACAAGACTTTGGAGACACTCTGGGAACCAACAAGTCTTCATTAACCCATTCCTAGTTCTGTGGCATTTGGAGGACTTCAGTCATGTGGAGCTCCATCTTTGCTCTTAATACATAGTTATCACTTATTAATAATTTAACAGGAGATGCCTGTGACTGGCCAACCTACTGGTTGTCTGGAATGGCCTAAAGCAGATCCAAAGTGAATCCACAACATAAATAAATATTTCAGAGAAAAAATGTAATAACTCAGCTGATGATACTGGGACCTTTCTGTCCTGTCTCAGCTGACCAGTTCACTGTGGCCCTTCAGGAAACAGCTTAATTTGCAACACTAGAATAAAATAGAGAGGTTCAGGAAATATGCAAATTCATCATCCGCTGCAAAGTATTAAATATATATGTTTTAATACTGTAACGTAACATTTTTCCTACCTTAAAATAAACAGTAGTGTTTTTAATCAGTAAAATGTATCATGTTTTGTGACAATAAAGGTAAAATAACCCTTAATATGCATCAACAAATCAGTGTAGAAGAGTGAAATATCTCCTGTGTCTTTATCTGAGGGTGTTTGATTCAGTGGTGTGAAGTTAGGGCCCAATTTTATCTTCTTCAAGGTACAGTGAGGCTGATGGGAAGTGGTACATCTGATTCATCACCTGGGACAACACCAACATTTCTATTTACCAGAGGTAAATCACAGTAACAGGCACAGTCACAAATACCCATGAGCCTCTCGGGCCGGTCGTCCTGCTCTGCTCTGACTGTGGATCTCTTAATTGGATTATCTATTCTCAGTGCAGGAGAAAGGCCGAAGGAGAAATGAACCAAACGCAGATGGGAGTTTATGAGAATAAATCTTTCCAGCAATAATGAAAGATCCAGCACTGACTGTGAGGAGGATTTGAGTAACTGAATCTGTTTTTTTACCTGATGAAGACGTTTGGATTATTCTTGTGAAGGCAGCAGCTGATGAAGTGATGACTGCTCAGGTGAGTTATCTACCTGCTGTCCTACCTGCTCTTGTTGATGCACATTAAGACCTGACATGCAATATTTGCATGTTTCTGAACTCATTTCAGCCTGATGCCGAGACAAACAGCTACAGTCCGCCCCCCATGCTGGGCAGCGAGGACAGTGATGAAGGTAACACAGCTTTAAAAGTGTCCATAAAGACAGAGGACCAGTATCACAGCCTTGCATTTAAACTGGGTTGTACCTTTACAACAGAATCCAGTCAAGAGGAGCCGCCAATCACAAACTGGAGCGAGCTGTCCATCATAGAGCGTGTCGGCTTCAACAGGTGACACACTGTAATATTTAGCAGACACACATGTGGACAGCACGACTAAAATCTGACTTTCTGGGTTTTTTTCGACAGTGTGGAGATGTCAGAGAAAGATTTGGAGGTGAGGTCATCACGTTACACCACCCACTGCATCCTGTTTTCCCTCTTTTCTTGGTGCACATGTGTTTTTCTGCACCTCATTCGTTTTATGTTTTTGTTTTTTCAGTTTGTCTCTTAATTTGATCTTCTAATTAACCTTTAAACTGATATTTTTATTCTGTCTTGATCCTGCTTATTAGTAATGTTCTGTGTTTACCACCCTTATTTTGTTAGTGTATTTTTTTAAACATGTTTCCGCCTCTAATCTCCTCTTTAATTCTGCCCTAAATCTCGTCTGGCCTTTGTCCAGCATTATTGATTAACTTCAATTATTTTATTAACCCCGGGTTTATTGCCTCGGCTTTGCTTTATTTGTCAAAGCAATTTGTTAACTGCTTGTTAACTACAGTTATTAATATTATTATTATCATCATTATTATTACACATTTTCACTGTTTGCTTATTGTGTTGGTTCTGTGTTGCTTTTAAAGGATGGGCTCACACTTTTTAAGTTTCTGCTTGTTATAATCATTCCTCCTGATCACACTGGACATTAAAATATTCCTTCCCAATGCTTTTTCAATGCAGCAATGGGGGACAAAACCCACGGTCCTACTTCCGACAAAACATTATTCCAAAGATAAACTTTTAAACGCACTTATATGCTGAATTACAATGTTTTCTTTGACAAAAAAACTGTCACATTTGGTTAGTTTTTAGCCCCTAAAAAAAGCCCAACTAGAAAATCAGAATCAGCTTAAGTGTAGGCTATATTTAGAATATTTTCAGCACCTTTTCTGACAGTGAATGGACGCAACTACATTAAAAACACCAGACTCCATTGATAAAATCCTAATAAATCAATTAAATAGTTTTTAAATCAATGTTTTGTATTAAATGATTGATTTACTTCTTAAGTAGCCGTGTAATGAGTGTAATGACCCGCTCACGTGTCACTCTCCTATACCTATCAACAGGAGGAATGATTACAACAAGCAGTCTATACGGCACCTGACTGCTGTCTGAAAACAGACTTGAACAGTTATAAACCTCTCCTTTAATGGTTCAGTAGTAACTTTTTGTCTGTATATCTGGGGTTTAAAGATTGTTGCCCCGGGTTTTACTGCTGGATTGCTAAATATCTATCTCTTTTATTTTATTTTCATTTCAACCAAAAACAATGCATACAAATAATAGACACCTCAAAGGTAAGGGTGCATTGAAAACCAGAGTGAAATAAATGGTTTTGCTCTCAGACGGCCTTCTCTCAGATCGCCATGGCCTTCCGCTGTGATCAGTACACCCTGAAGCAGAGGCTGCAGGCGGAGGAGCACGCCCGCAACCTGGCTGAGGAGAACATCCAGCTGGAGCTGACCAGAGGCAGGGAGACCCTGGAGGTGCAGTAAAATGACAAAAGATGTGAAATAAACCTTAAGGACACCACCAGAGAGCAGGTGCACGTGTGTCTGTGTGTGTTTTTAGGCACTGAAGGGTCTGTGTCTGGACAGTAAGCGCAGTAATATCCTGCAGAGGCTGGAGCTGTCTATGGACATCCTCGCTGGGACTGTGGAGCGGATCTCCAGCACAGCGGAGGTGCTTGGCGCTGTGCACCAGGTACACTGAAGTTCTCTTGACTGAGACTGTGGTTTCCAACCTGTGGCTTGGTGCCCCAAAAAGGGTCCCAGAATAACTGTGAGGGCTCCCAAAATGATTGAATAGATACATATCTTATTAATGATAAATAGGTTTTTTGGACTTAACTCTAATTTCTGCTTTTTGCTTGTGACTGAACCCTTTGACCTCTTTAAGCCTAAAACAACATAATAAATAAGAGAAGAAAATGTGAAATGTGAAATGTGAAAGTTTGGAAAGGAACCACAACCACAAGGAGTACTTTAACCACATAATGATCATTTGAATGAGAAACTAAAAAAAAAAAAAAACAACCAACGGTGCAAACTAAAATCTCTTAATTTGTGTATTGTTTGATCTGTAATGCATTATACACTATTCACGTATATGAATATAACAACTGCTTTGGTCTTTGGTTTTGTATGGTATGCCATTTTTCTGCCTCTGACAGGAGGCTCGAGTGAGTCATGCAGTGGAGCTGATGGTGGCTCATGTGGAGAACCTGAGGAGGCGACATGACAGAGACGTGGCAGAGCTGGAGGAGACCAAGAAGACGATCCAGCTGCAGAACTCCTGCAGAAACATCGTTGACCCCGGAGCAGCGCCAGGTCCCTAATATTCTTGATTGTTTGCCTGCTGTCCTTGTTCTGCTGTCACGTGCAATATTTGACTAAACCTCTTGTTCTAGATCCAGAGGAAAGCGAGGGCAGAAAGAAAAGTGCTTTCCAGGTATGCAGATGATTGGCCTATTTTACTCTCTGACATAATACAACCTCCTCTTCATCACTTCAGTCTGCCTTTTATTTCAGTTTTTCCAGAACAGCGGGCGTCGCAGAGTCAGTATATCACTAATTCCCAGCCAAATCCAGGTAAGGAGGTTTCTTTAGTGAACTTAGAAATGGTACATATTCTGCAACCCCAAAAGTGCATTTTTTCTTTGTCTCTACAGGAGAATATAAAGCAAGATGTAAAGAAGCGAGCTGCTCTTTCAAGGTCCTTCAGCAAGGAGTCCTTCCTCACCGGCTCGTCTGTCCCCGAGACTTCCAAATCTAGCTGCTCCACCCTGACCAGGGACAACAGCTTCTCAGTAGATGACAGGTCAACTAGAGATTCAGTTTTTACATTTTGTAGTTGAGCCACACGATCAGCAAGTGTACAAAACCTGATTTCTTTTTTTCTCTTTTTTTTCAGGCCAGTGGATCCAGATGAAACTCCGTCTGAAGCTCCAGCTGTTGAGCTTCCTCCTCCTCCTCCTCCCATCACCATCCCAGAGTGCCTCCCACCAAAACAACTGGCCACCAGAAAGATACACAAGAAAAAGTACGACTTGGAATCAATGTTCGCATACAAAATAGTAGAAACACCAAACACTTTTAAAGCCTATAAACATGTGATCCTTGTTTTTAATAATTACTCTTCTTTGACAATGCTGTAAATAATATGTTCAAAGGGACATTTCACCCCAAAATCAAACATACACTCAATGAATGGATGTACGCACTGATAAGGGGTGGGAGGGTCCTCAGACAGGATCCACAGTTTGTTTTTGCCTGTGAGACCATGAGCAGGTTATTCGGCCCCGAGCTTCTAAAGTGGAGTTCATTGGTACGGATAGTGAGGGTGACTGTTTTTTTTGTGTGTAAATATCTGTTTTATTCTCTGTTTTCTGAAGTCTGTGAGTAAAGGAAACTGTGACACTTTATATATTTAACACCAGTACAAACTACAGCCTCAAAAAACACCAGTTAATGGCTTTTTTGTTGTTATTTTATCCACCCTGTGCACATTGACACTGTATTTGATAAACGTAATCTGTCTTTGGTGCAGCTCCCCTCCAGATACTTTGCGACAGAGACACAAGGGCAAAGCAGCGTCATCAAAGAAAAGAGCAGACAAGGACAAAAAGAGCGCAAATATTTACCAACGGCTTTCTGTGAGCACGTAAGTCAACATACATTTCATAAGACAACAGTGATGATTTGTCCTGTGGACAAACACTGACTGGCTGCCTGCTCTCTGCAGGTGTGGATCTGTGTGGAGACATCGTCCTCTGGCTCACTGGTTGTATCGCTGTCGCTGGGCGCTCCTCTGTGTGTACCTGTTAGTGTTTTTCTGTGTCATAATATTGACTTTCTTCTTGTGGAAGCATCATGATGAAGCATCTGAGCCGTGAATATACATATGTCAGGACAATGTCTGAAATCTGGGACTGTGTTGTAGATTTCATGTGTGTAGACCAGCTGAAACACCTGTATCAGTCTTTGTATATGAACATAAAACATTTTGATGAAATACGTTTTTTTTGTGTTTTGAAATGCTTTGTGTCATGATTATAGGTTTTGAGTTATATTGTGGGTTTTGATATGTTTTCGTGTCATGTTCTGATTACAGTTTTTTGTTTGCAGTATCTATCCTCATGACTGTTTCCCTGATTAGTTTCACCTGTCTTGTGTCAGTCTCATTTGTCCTCCCTTGTTAGAGTCCCCCCTGCACACCTGTCTCTGTTTTAGTCATGTTTGCTCCACCCGTGTGTTCCCAGCCACACCTACATCTTAGCCAGTCCCTGTGTTTCACTCCTGGTCAGTGTGTCCACCTGCCTCAGCTGTGTGTTGTTGTCTTGATTGGTTTCCTCTGTGTATATATACCTGTGTGTTTTCTACCTTGTCAGTTTATTTGTTACCCTTGTGTCATACCCTCCTGCTGAGTCATCCTTTCTGTTAGCCTCTGTGTTGTTTTGCTCCTGTCTTCACACAACTTTTTCCCTGTGATCCTAATTTGTTTGAGCTTAGTTTTTCATTCATACTTCATTTGCACTTTGTGTTTTGGATTCCTGCTTTTTTTGGACTATTTCTCAGTGTTATAGCTCCCTTTTCATTTGCTCACCTGTCTGCTTTTTTGATTCTGCATTTCATCCAACCTCACCCCTTGACAACTTTGTCTCAGAAAAAAAACAACTTCAAGATACCAAAGCCACCAACTTTCAGCTGTATTTTTTTAATTATAAATATACAAAACATATCAAAACTGATACAATCAGTGGTTACAATCTTGGTTAGTAAGAAAACACCATACTGCAGTGAAAACATTCATCAAACCACCGTTAAAGGCATCAGTGATTAATTATTAAGAGTTAACAGCAAACGTTAAAATTCAGCTCACTTCAAGTCATGGCTAGATGTTAAATTTTAACTATATAAGGAAGAGCAACTCATTTTTAGAGGTGTAACAACATTTTAGCAATGGTTCTTCATGTTGAAAAAGAGAAACTTCAACAGATAAATATAGAAGGACATCAATAATTATATTAGGACCGGAAAAATGTATTTGAAAACTACTGCAGATTAATTTTATGTGCAAAATGTGTGCCAGACACAGAGAGGTTCTTGAAACCACAGCATGTTTGTTTAAAAAACCATTTTTGTATGAACCTAAATTCACCTCAGGGATTTTAGAAGCATCTATTAGAAAACAGTTCAAAATAAATTACATTAAGTTTTAAATTAAAAGATGAGAGAAATGTGCTCATCGAGGTGCCCACAGCTCCACGTTTTCTGCATCATGTCAACATACAATCTCACAGAGAGCCTTAATAAATACAGAGATAAATAAAGAGGAATAACACACATCCTACTGAACATACTGCAGAGGAGCAGAAAGTAAAGGTTACACCTGGCTCACAATTTCAGCATCTTCTGCAACGAACCACTGCACCGGAGTCCCGTCTGCAGCTCTCTGGAGGATCACATTACCCAAACCCTGTGAAGACAGTCGTCTGATTAGTGTTTACTTTCTGCATCATGAACATACAATGTATACAATTAGCTAAGCAAAAGAACATCCATATGCAACTATTTTGATAATTGATTCTTTCATTTTTCAAACAAAAATCACCCCAAACTTTGATACAGATTCCCAAATGTGAGGATTTGTTGCTTTTCTTAAAGAAGCTGTATGAGCCATTCAGAGTGTATCAGGTTGTCTTCACCATAGACTGTACAAATGATGAATGTAGCTACTGTGATGTCACACATTGGTTTGTGGATTTGTTCTGAAGACTCCAGTTTGATGTTTTGGCCATCCCATCTTGATTTTTTGGAGCAAGAAGTAAACATATTTGGGTGAGAGGCTGGTGCTGTGAAGGAGCGAGGGGTGGATGTGACTAACAGACTGTAGCGACGCCTTGTAGACAGCCTGTTAACCAAGCGGCCCCACCCTTAAATATGTGTAACTTTGGGCCCTAATTAAACGTAAACTGCTAGGTTGTAAAAAAAAATGTGACATCCACTGTATCTTTACCTTGCATATAGTTGTTTGCTGCTATAATAATGTTCTGAATGTCATGTACAGCTCCTTTACTTTTATTGTAAACTGAATATTTGGGGGATCTTGGACTGTTGGTCAGACATGCAAAGATATTTTCAATGTCACCTTGGAACCCAAGACATTGTGATGGACATTTTTTATTATTTTTGATGTTTTAAGACCAAATGTTGAATCAGTTTATTAAAAAATAATCAACAGACTGGCTGCAGCACAAATATATATTGTATAAACTATATAAATTTAAACTCTTTTTTTTAGTTCCTTTCTTTTTCTGTTGTATCATTATTAGTACAAACCTGTGTAAATGGAGGAAGGTGAGGTGAAGTAGGACTCTTGACACTCAGGGGGCTCTGCTGATCCACGCAGCTCGCCCGTAACTTCTGCAGCTGATTCCTCTGATGCCAGGACTTCAACTCCTCCGACACAATCTCCCTGGGCATCAGCCTGATGGCGTGGTTTGGATACTCCTTCAGTGAGGGCGTTCGCACCAGCCTAGTGTAAGGTGGAGGGGGCTTTAGGATTCTCCTCGGAGATGACGCTCCCTCCTGCCACTGTCTTTGCTGAGGACTGTGCGCCACCACAGGAGGGGAGGACAGGAAGCACTTTCCTATATCGAGGTCTTGAGGGGAGAGGGGCCCATCTTCTGTCACTGACCTGACGTAGCCGGGGCTGGACTGGTTGGTGTTCTTGTGTGGGCTGGAGAAACTGGAGACCCCTTTCTTTTGTGCTCCAAAGTGGAATCCATAAGGCGGCGGGCAGAGCTTCGGGATCTCAGTGGGTCCGTCTCTGCCAGGAGAGCTGATATACGAGGAGGACGAGTGCTCCGAGCTGCTGTCCTCCGAACTGGACTGGTAAGGGCGCAAGGGAGAGTACTCTGGAGAACGCACCTTGAAGTCAGCCACGCAGCGCCGCTGGGGCAGCCGGGCTCGCCCCCGATTGTTCTCTGAGCTGAGGTGCTCCGTGTCAGCAGATGGCTTACTTTTGGGAAGTCTGATGAGACACACATAGGAAAATGTTAAATTATAGAACAAACGTTGTTATGCTGTTAGTTGATCAGTGTAATATCCGACTCCTCTGTGTACCTGAAGGACTGCGAGTACTGTCGGCGTACGTGCAGCTCTGGAGTGGAGGGGGCGCTGGTGGAGTGGCTGTGACGCAGGGCGGTGTTCTTTATAAACTGAGACAGAGGAATGATGCTGCTCTCTGCAGACACCTGGGTTCCTGCCGGACTACTGCACACGACAAAAACATACAGGATAATGAGAGATAAGCAGTACATCTTGTGAGATATGAATACTTACTACCGCTTAAATGGAAGAAAAAAATCCTCCAACCTTGAAGCTATGGATTGACTCAGGAGAAAACTCGCTATTCTACAAGAGGGTGTACTCAGAAATGTGTATATATATATATACATTTCTGAGTACACCCTCTTGTAGAATAGCGAGTTATATATATACAACCTTTTTTAACCTACATAGAAAAAATAGACACCACTGATCCTGCTGTCTTGTCATACTTACTGCACACTGACCACTACAATTTTCTACTGATTTTTTAAGTCATTTATTATTTCTATGTTTTTTAAATTTTATTTTATTTCATTTCACACCTACTATTGTTGTCACATTGAATTTGTTTTTATGTACTTGTAGTTGTTTGTACTACTGATTTAATTCAGTTGGGGCAGAAACATGGGGTGGGGTGCAATTCTTCCAGTTGCCTCAATGATGAACTTGTACTTGTGAAAAAAGATATGAATATGAATACTTCCACATTTTTTCTCTAACTGGTGCAGTTGTGAATTTGATTATTACACTTCAGACTCCTACCTGGACCTGCTGCTGCACGCAGACAGAGGTTTTGTGGCCTTCTGGTAAGGCTGATCCAGACTAGACTCCTTCCATGGAGAGTTTTGGATGGGAGAGCGCTCGTACTCCACACTGAGCTGGCTTGATGACTGAAGGGTCGTGGCTGACAGCTGGAGGGGGTCTGAATAGGAAGTGCCCAACACTGGGGGAGAGAGAGGGCTGGGCGAATCTACATCTGCGGATGAACATCAAAGAGTCGGTGTCATGCTGCTCCAAAATGTCTCTGATCTACATTGTCTATTAGTCACATGTTTCTAATTCATACTTCTTTTTACTGTGAATGTACTCACCATCATCCAGGGCCACCACATCAGACAGGGAGCTGTCATCAGACATACACAGATCTGCAGACAGAGAGGGAACATTGTAAAAGTTACCATCAGTCCTCGTTATGTGTTCATGGCTGCAGTGCACAGTTTGGCCTGAAGAGGGCAGCAGCATCCCTCACCTTTGTTTTGGCTGGCTGAGATGCTGATGCACGGGGAGTTGCACCCACTCTTGATCCTGTGCTGAGACACAGCCTTTTGCAGCTCCTTCACCTTCTTCTCCTCCCTCTTGCACTGCTGCAGCCGGCTCTTCTTCTGTGGTTTACTGAGGTTCTCCTCAAGAGAGAGTTTGCGGGCCGCCTCATAAATCTGTCGCTGAAGAGCCAAGTCAGTTTCCAGCACTTGCAACTCTGAATCCTACGACAAAGAATAAATTCTGACATTTATTTCCAGTTGAGGAATCTTTTTTGCTTGATCTGTTTCTTTTCCCAAAAACTAGTAAACACTGATGGAGGCCCATACCTGTTTATCCAGATGGATCAGACCTTCGTCAAGCTTGAAGGAGGCTCCAATCCTTCTTCTGACCCGGGGCAGCTTCTCATCGGGCATTAGAGGATAGTCTGAGGACAGTTTGCCAGTCAGTTCCTGTGAATTCGGAATAAAAGTGTGGATTAAAACTATGGAAAATTATGACATTTACACACAAAATGCAATTCAGCAAATTCAACACCTCACTGAAAGCTTTTACAAAGCACAAAATAATATATTGGTATTCTTCTGTACATTTTATCATCTACACATTACTCACTGCCTCCCTGATGCAGAGCTTCCTGAGCTCCAGCAGGCAGAGCTCCAGACGCTCCTCCAGGGACTGGTGCTTCAGCTTCAGAGCTCTGGTGTTGGTGGTCAGGTCCTTAACCAGAGACGTGGGGCTGTCTGGACCTGCAGTGAACACACAGGAGATCAGATCAGGCTTTTCTCATCAGGATCTATATTAGCCATAGAAAAAATATGCTATTCATTATTTATACTATATATAATGAATATAATTTTCATATGGATGACCCAGAAATTCTTTCGTCCATTCGGGCATTAAATTTATTACAACACACGTACATAAAATTAGGGCTAGGCAATATATCAATATTATATCGTTATCTCGATATGACACTAAAAATCGTCTTAGATTTTTGAAATTGTGATTTCATAATTTTTGTCTTCCCTGGTTTTAAAGGCTGCGTTACAGTTAAGTGATGTAATTTTGTGAACTGTTCTAGCTGCTGTTTTGTTTCACCCTTTACCCACTTATTCATTATATCTACGTTGCTGATGATTATGTATCAGAAATCTCATGTTGATGTTGAGATATTTGTTCAACAATTGTTATAAAATTTTATATTCTATTCTATACCCAGCCCTAAAATGTTTTTTGTGCCTACGATGTGATCAAATTCCCTTTTATGATGACAAAATTAACATCTTTTTTTGGATCTGCAAAATCTGCACATAATTTTGTTACAATTTCTGACCATTAGACCATTTATTTATTCCTCTGAAATGTTTAAGAATCTTAAATGTGAGCTAGGGGGTTGTTATTAAAGTATAAATAAATACAACAATGTCATATGCAACATTTAATTTAACTTGCTGTTTTCATATCAATAGTATTATTGTGTTTTATATTGATTATGCAGCCCTAAACTATACATGATGTGGAAATCAGATGCTGTTTTGTGTTTTTCCTACCAGAGTGCACGATAATCCCACTGTCAGTGTCACTGATCTCTTCTTTACTTTCAATTGCCGTCATCTTGACTGTCTGCGGTTAAGTCTTTAGAAGTACCTGTTGAAATAAGCAGATTTTACTCAGATTATTAGAAAAAGTAGATTGATCACTTATAAGAATACAGATTCCTCTGTTGTTTTCCTACCACATGGCTTCATTCAAGCACCCTCCTGCTGCTTTACTTAACAAAAGTGAAAGACTGGCGAGTGTCCTTTCACACACTTATCTATGCAGCTCTCCATCTCCCTCCTCCTCCTCCTCCTCCTCCTCCACCTCTTTCTCCCTCCCATGCGCCCTCACAAAAGAGGCAGACCCCCACGGTTGACTCGGCACATGTGCAGGGGTTAATCCGAATCGTGGTGCCATGGTGACGGGGCATGGTGCGGCTGGCTAGGGGAGCGTGTCGCCATGAGGCGTGTCAGAGGGCGTTTAAAGAGCCCAGACCCAGAAAAAGAAAGCAGATGGCAGCAGGAATTACCCCACTCATGGGCTGCACCTGTTCCCCCCACGCGCCCCTCCCTCCACTCCTATTCAACCAGTGTCCAGAAAACCCTCTGGGGGCTTTGAAGTGGAAGAATGTCTCAATACTGGGTTTGTCCACACAGCATCAGATCACAAGGTCCCTGCTGACTCCTGTGCAACACTGCACATTTCACGAACACACTTTCACAAACAGGCGAGCACAATTCATGTTTATGACCTGCTCTGCCCCATTGTTGCCATCCACCAAACATCTGACTGACAATAAACAAAAAAAAAAACAAGATGCGGAGATGAACGACAGCCAGGAGTGAAAAACAATGACAACAAATTGGAGATAACACTGAGGGATGAGATGAGGCTTTTAAAACCATCATGGAGGGCTGTGTGTGTCTGTTTTGGTGAGATCGCCTAAGGGCGAAAGAGAGAACATACTGCCCTTATTTTCCCAACTTTTTAGGTCAGTTATTTTTTTCTAGATCTCACATGTCTGCTACTGCCCTAGACTTCTTTTAACCCCGTGAAACCTGCATAGATAAAACTTTTCTTGTGCTGCATTCACACACCATTCACACGCATTTAATCCTTTAAAGCCTGAGCAAATATGTTTGATTTCTTACAACATGGCAAGAAATGTCCCACAAATTGCAAGAAATCAGGGAAAATGAAGTGACTTGACATTTGGTTTAGAGAGAGAGCGAAAGAAATTATTAGAAGATAATAATAACAACAACAAGAGTGAGAATAAAAACAGTAAAAAAAACATATTTATTATTGTTATATCAATTATCATTAATTATTTTATACTGTTTTTATTCTTACACTTATTTATTTATTTTAACCATTTTTCTGTCTTTTTTGCCAAATTTCAGGTAATTATCTTATAACTTCTTTCCATGTTTTTGAAAGAAATCGAGCCAATCTTCTCAGGTTTCGAAGGGTTAAAGAAGACAAGCAGATCACAAGAGACAGCGTTACAGGCAATAACAGGATTTAAGGATATTATTAGCCTCATCTATTGCTGCAATGCCACACATTCATAAACTGGTAATTCATGAACTTGATGACTCCTGGAGCTTCTCATCATGCAACCAAAGCTCATCTGAGCAGTAAATGATGTGTTTTTAGTCAGGAATAAAGGGGAGGGCAAGGTGGCATGAAAACAGGCACCACATGAACGAATGTGTTTCTAAGTCGGCTGTGAGTAATCCTCAACCCTTGTCTCATCCTCTATGTTTGCAGATTGGTATCAGGCCTTTTCCTGTACGGACCAGAAGGACACCCAGATAGACAGGATATTATTGTGCGTTCCATAGACCTGACCTATTCACTATCGCAACTCATGTGAACTGATGCAGCTATGAGCAACCGTATGGTACAATGAGGCACAGGCAGCTTGAGTCAGTAAAACAACACTGCAACAAAGGCCCTGTATCCACCAACCAGCCTCAATAATCTGCTGTGGGCGCAATATCTGCTGACAACTCTGCTTCGGGCCCGAGCAGTGTTGTTGGGCCAATACTGAGACAAGGCTGCAGTGAGAGGTGGTGAGAGGAACAGCGCTGAGTTTTTACTTTGCAAGGTCAAGGCCTGCTGTACTCTCAGACACATGGCTCCACGCTACAGCGATCTGAACCTAAAGACGTCAACAAAAATCCAGCCTGGTAATCAGAGACAGGCAGCATAATGTGGGATTTACCCACTTACACCCCATAACTCTCTGAAGACTTTCACAAGAGTCTGTGGTCAGAGGCTGGGTGGGTGGGTGGATTCGGGTAAAACAGCAGATCTCAGTAGAAGTTGGAGCTTATTGCCAAGATGTTGATGCCATTTGTCATAGCTTTCATAAAAACCTGGAGTCGAGGGTGTGTTGAAATCATACTGTGATGGAGAGCCAAAGAACAATACTTTTTCTTGATTGAGTGTAACAGAAATAGCCGTACATTTCCTGGAGGGATAGCTGCTGATAGCACAGTCTCCACCCGACTTGATTGATGTAGTCATAACATCTTAATTGCGGCACATGTGATCACCGCGAATGACAACTATCTGGGATAGTGTCAAGGATGTGAGCTGACCATCCCACCCATCTTGGCTGCTCACCAGACCGTGACAGAGTAACATCTACGGAAGTGGGTGTTTATGGCAAGAGATCATGATGTGGATTCACTGTCTCCCAGACTTCCCCCACCACCCTTTCCCATGAGCCTTTGGAGCTGCGATCTCCTGGAATGCAGCCACCACCGCCGTGCTCATTACCACTGTGGTCGGCCCTGGAATTACCGATGGGGACCAGCCACGCCGAGGAAACAGTGAGGGATGCCTGAAACCAGACCGAGGCCTGTTCGAACCCTGTAATTAAGACTCTCCACTGAATGCTGATACTATGGAAGAAACCAAACGACTTTACAGCATGCCTTATTTCAGAGTCTGATGAAAAGCCAAAATCCATTCAGCAGAATGAATCCACTGTGCGCACAACATGGGCTGCTGGAAGAAAAGTGCATCAATGTGGGGGAGCGACAGGAGGAAAATAAAAAGAAGTGTTGTATTACAAAGCACGTCACTGGAATCAGATCTTCGTCGTAAGAAGCAGCGCTGAGCGTGGAAACTCCACAGACTGCAGCAAAATGCAGTCAGGAGGCTGTAATGGGATAAAAAAGCCAAGGTTATGAAGAGTCTGTATTAAAGACTCAGAACACTGTCATCCTCTTTCCTTTGTCAGATCAACATTGTTACAGAGTCCAGGGGTCTTAGTTTTCCTGCAGAGACAATGCAGGGGTAATAAGCACCATATCAGCCTGCTCTCAGTCACTGGAGGCCATATGCTGGCCAGACACACCAGCTTTGTCACAGCCCAACGACAGCGTAAATACACAGGGCAAGAAGAGATGCTCCATTGTTCTCCACAGGCTAAAGCGCTGACTTGGGATCATGACACCTTGTCCCTCTGAGTCATCATTTCTGAGCCCTCTACACGGACACTGATAGCCATCTTGGGCTCTTGGCAGGATGTGGTTACAGCTTTTCACCCACTTCACCCACCATTTACAAAAGAACTCAGGGGGACTCCGAGGCCATAACAACACAGAGGTGTTGTCTTTAGCACCACAGTGGCACTGCATGCCTGTCAACATGTTGACTGTAGGAGACTGTGTTTATTCTGCTCCTGCGGGCATAAACAACTGCCACCAACCATTAATGTGAGGCCTGCTGCCCCACATAAATCCTGAGGAGTTGTTTATCGATGAAAGAAACCTGTTCATGTTTATGGGGCAGCACAGAGCATGTGATTAAACTACACTGACTCAACACAGTCTTCAAGATTGTAGCTGTTTTGTTTTTATTAATAGCATTCGATTTGAAAATTGTAATTTAGGGGGGGTTTAACTCTTTGTATACACATACCTTTCACATAACTGTATTTGTTCTTTTTAACACAAAGTGTTAAAGAAGAAGCAAAGAAGAGCAGTGGTGGAAGTATTTAGATCCTTATAAGATCCTCACATTACTTCAATAATGGCAACACCACACAAAATATGAAAATATTCCATTTCAAATCCTGCATGTAAAATGTTACTTCATTAAAAATTCAAAAGTATAATCAACAAAATGCACATAAAGTATCAAAAGTAAATACATCACATTTTCCTCATATTTTGCATATACAATTTAAATCTGTTTAGTGACTGGTAACTATAACTGTTATAGAAATGTGGTGGGAAAAAGGACATTTCCCTGTGAAGTTAAGGGTAGTAGAAAGTGCTAGAAAAATGAAATACTAAAGTAAATTACATGCATCTCATGATTGTAGTTTAGCACAGAACTTAAGTAAATGTACTTAGTTACTTTAAAACACTAAAAAGAGGGAGGGCTTATGTTAAACACATATTTTAAGAAGCAATACAGCACAAATAGCAAATGCATTAAAGCTAATTGTTGTGTAACGGTTCTCTAAAGTTTACCGACTAGCTATATCAGCATCACTGGCCTCACACACTTTATCCTAGCTTAATACTGGCTTTACTAATACTGCTAACATTGTTGTCTGCTTTTCTTTCGTATATCATGTATTTCACTGATAGAAAGTCTTGTGTACTCACCTTGTGGAGTATATTTTAGCTCTTCTACCGCATCCTCTCCGGAGCAGCAGGAGGTGTTCAGACTTTCTCTGGTCAGATGTGAAAGCGACGCTTGGGACATCTGTTTCAGTCAACTCCACTGTCTCGGTGAAGAGGGGGGAGTCTAATAGATGTTTGCCTTTTTTTGTAAATTTTAACATCAAATTCCATCTATTTGACTTTAAAATCGATTCTTAATTCTGTCTTCTCTCTTAACCATTATTGATTTTCTCTAAAGCAAATTTGTAACCGAGAAAAGTACATTTAGTGGAGCCATAGGTCTCCCCGGAGACCTTTCTATATGGTTCGGTCCGACTCTGTTCCCCAGACCACGCTCTGCGTTTTGACACCAGAGCACGCGACCTACTGAGGGGTTTTAATTTAAAGAGGGGCACAAAAGAATAATAGCCGGAGGGAGAGAAGTTTTGGTAAAACCCGGGGCAGCTGGTAAGTAAGTGGTGCTGATGAACGAGACAAGTCACTTTTCCCTTCCGCCAGTATGATGAAAAAGTGTGTGTGTTGTTGTTGTTGTTGTTGTTGTTGTTGTTGTTAGGCCAAGATGAAACACACATTCATCCAAGAACAAATGTGATATAGCTTACTTTTATTTTTATGTCTACCTCATGCTACTTTATTCTTCCACTTCGCTACATTTCAGAGGGACGTGTTGAACTTTTTACTCACTTATTTGACAGCCACCGTTTTAGGCTGCTAGTCCAATAATACATTAAAACATTGCCCACTATTGTTAAGAGTAGGGGTCGACCAATATTGGTTTTTCAGGGTCGATATCGATACAGGTTATTAGTATTTAATGCAAAAGATAGCCGATATTTGGAACTGATGTGCATTTACAAAAAAAATATATATATTTCTGTCAATATTTAGAGTTTGGAACATAACAAACTCCAACTCAAAACTTTATTTAAATGTCCTTCACAAATGGCTAATCAAAACTGAAACTTTCAACATCATATTCCCAGAAACCTTTTTTTGATAAAGTCAAGTGACAGTTTATATAAAAAATAAATAATAACAAATAGCTCCCTGAGGTTTTACAGTGTAAAAGTTCCTCCCATGTTGACACCACCTTTGCACTTTTAAATTAATAATTTTATTGACAATCATTTAAATAAAACATAGACACAGATAATCGGCAAAATGGCAAATATCGCTCTGAGCTAGGCCGATAATCTATCAACCCTTAGTAGAGAGGAATGTAGCCTATTGATTACTGATGACAGATTTATTTCTGTTCAGGTGTATTTGGGCTATATATGCTATTTTTGCTTATTTTCTTAATTAATATATTTTAAGCTATTTTTAATTACAGGCCTGCGTTTTATGTTGACAGTTTTTTTTTGTATCGTGCAGAAGTGTGCTCAAATACTGTATTTAACTTCAAATGTGATGTACTAGTATTTCTATTTCAAGCTACTTAATACTTAGACTCCACTACATTTTAGAGGGAAATGTACCCTTTACTCCACTACATTTTGGCTATTTGACAGCCACTGTTACTTTGCAGATTCAGAGATCTCTTATGAGTACCAACAATACTGTGTACTTTTACACAGTCAGTTAACAGTCTGTACAGTAGTTAAAATTAGCTCCACCAAAAATGTATCAGTTTGAGCTGGAGCTAATTCTAACAACTTATCATGTTAATGTATCGGTATCAATGAGTCAATAATATATCCTAGGATATATAACAAACTAAAATATTGAGTAATTTTACCTCTGATACTTTAAAGGCCAAGTGTATATATAAAGGGGGATTTCAAGGTTTAGAAGTGACGATTGCAGATTGCAACCAGCTGAAACTTCACCCAGTTTGATTCCTTCAGTTGTCATTGTTAAGGAGGGTTTTATCGAGAGCTTATTATCCATCTCTTCCTCCCCAAAACAAGTGGGCCTAGTGATTTAAACCGGAAAAGACACGGAATAAAGAAGATTCACATTAAAATATCTGTGTTTTTCAGACACCGCTCACTGCGAAGGGGCCGTTAAATACAGTGGCCAGAACAAAAACACAAATCTAAAGTCAGCATTTGGTTTGTCCATTCTGGGCCGCTGTTGAAACACGCACGAGGACCCACTCCGAGTGCAGATATAAACGGCTCATTCTAAGGTAACAAACACACAACCACTCTTTATTTTCAGGTGATTATACACTAAAGACAACATATTTATTATATTATAATACATTACTGCCAATATTTACCCCTAAATCCAACACACTGGACCTTTAAGTAATTGTACTGAATAAGATCTGATTACTTCTGTCTCTACTGATTATGTGTAACACTTTGTGTTTTATTTGTGTATGATTTTCTGAAGTAATCCAAATGTAATTCTGAAATGACAAACAGGTTACTTTTATTTGCCTTCAGTCGGTGGCTTCCCCGACCAAATGTTTCCAGTGCCTTAACCAGGCCCTAGGGTATTCCCGGCCTATATATCCTGAAAAGCCTCCTCCAGATGGCCTGTGCTCTCTCCCCTCGTCCCGTGATGGAATGAAAAGATCAACTAATTAAACAAAGTCCCATATCCATGTGAAAGAAGCGTGAGAGTCCTTGGGGAGAAGAGCTGCATGCAAATCAATCCCAAGTGCTTTGCATTGTGTCCGACAAAACAACACATCTCTGCAAACCATAGAGCCTTTATTTTCAACAGCACACAGTGACACTCTAGAAACCAAAAACCATGACAGAAACAGATACACAAACTTGGGATTTCTATTCATATAAAAGAGTTCTGTTGAGAAAAGTCAGTAAAGATTTAAACTGATGCGGCTCTTCCACGAAACAAACAACAGGACAGTTTTGTGCTCCTTTATTCCAGGAGGAAGAATGAGAAGTTGAAAAACAGTTAAGTACAACAACAACCATAAAAAATAATAAAAACATCCGTCCTCTTTCCTTCAAAATAAAGAGCACTTCCACTCCATCATCAGAAACTTAACAGTGACAAAGTTTAAAGAGCTTCTAAATATGTGTTTGCTGGAATTCATGACTCCTTACACCAAGTCTGATATTTCAAAATATAATTTAAAATCAGCTAAGAGATGTGTATTGAGCTGCTGCCTGACGTCTTTTTTATGTAACTGAGCAGACAACATGAAGAAAGGGCCACTATGGTGAGATGCTGCACGGGCTGATGGGAGCCTCGCGGCCTCACTGCTCAGACATCTGTGTCCGCCTCAGGTTGTCCTTCACGCGGACAAACTCTGGGATCTTCTGCTGGTTCTCCTGCCGCCTGATCTCCTCCTGTTCATACTGTGAGAGACAAAGCACCAGTCAGTGTATCAGCTCTCCTAGGGGTAGTGTCTTCAAATGTCCAGTTTGTCCAGACCCAGGGCATCAAGCCTTGTGGTAACACTAACATCAACCCCTGTGTGTTTAAATTGATTTGAATTTTATTATTCCTTCATTAAATAATGGCAGTTGTTCGTATGTACCTCTTGCAGTTTCTGTTGCCTCTTGCGCAGCTCTGTCTCCAGATCTGAGGGCCGCTGACGGGCCATCTCCTCGCCCTTGTGCAGCTCCAGTCTGCGCTGCTCCAACACTCTCTTCAGCTCTGGTTTCTCCTCCAGCAGCAGGCCACTGCATGGTCACACAGAGTCACAGTTACACACATTATCCACACTGCTCTGCTGTGTTTCATGTTGACTGCATTAGGGTCAGAGAGTGAAAGGTGTTTCCTGTACCGTTTATGGCTGAGCAGCAGCTCCCGGTGCAGGTTCTGGTAACTCGGTAGCTCCACAGAGGAACCGTTCAGTCTCTTCGGCTGAGCGAGCTCGTCACCACTGCAGTCTGCTGTGGACTGACGGGACAGAATTGGGCGGCCAGCAGACGTCTCTGAGCACAAAAAAACTCACGTTATTGACTATTTGACTTGTAACTGAACAGGTTTGAACTCTTATTCTGATAGAATCTTGAAACTGATAAATAGAAAAATATTTGACACTACTGCCATCATGTATGTTAATGTGAGATCTCGGTCACAAAGTAGGCCTAATTAAATAGTAACAGTATGGACAATTTATCAAGTAAATACTATTAAAATAAATGATAAAATGTTTGATTGACAGATCAATCACTCTATCATTCAGATACATTGCTTAATTTATTAAAGAGATTAAATAGACAAGTGACACTTCTATAAATAAGATATTCTACTCATCGTATTATTAACTGCTCTTGTTTTGAGTTCAGAATATGTTTCCATTTCTGTTCAGCGTTGTGTATTACCTTTTTTGTGATGTCCATATCCTGGTTTCTGTTGGTCAAATGTGAAAGAATAAAATAAAAGAATAAACACTGTATTTTATTTAGCAAGTAAATTATTTCACAGCCACCTGCTGAATCAAACATGTTAACAGTGATGTATCAAAACACCTTGATTTTGATCTTCATTTGATTGGACAGAGAGTATAATTAGATACTGTAAGAGCAGGAAGGGACAGTGTCTGCTGTGCTGCTTAAGCAGGTGAGCTGTGTTTACTTGTAGCACGAAGGTGACGTAACAGCTCTGTCATTGACGAAGGTTTGGCCAGACAGTGATCGTCTTTGCAGAAACATAACCAAAGTTCCACCAGTAATTAAAAAGGGAAAATAAAGTAAATATCTGCACTCTTTTACATAACAACACCAGATGAAAACTCAACCTAACATCCTGCAACACGATAACTCAGATACCTCTGCCCCACCCACTGAAACCAGATATCCAGGAGGAAAAGGTCATATTGAGCAGGTGGTAGATGCTACAGTAGCTGCTCTGAGAAGCATATTTCTGCTATTAGACTGCCCTGCCGCTGACCATAAAATCCCTGAGCTCTGGTTCTGGGATTCTTGGAGCTCAGAACTGTCTTTGGGATTGTGCCTTTTACTGTTCCTGTCACAGACCTAAGCCTCCCAATCCTGTCCCTCCTCGGGCCCCTGCAGAGAGGTTGAGCCGACAAATAACCTGACGGGCGTCTGACCTGATGGAAGCCATTGTTCCAGTCAGAGCCTGCAGGGCTGGGATGGATTCCAGCAAAATCACTCCACCTAATCTCTTTCTCTCTAGAACAGACACTGAAATATCACCATTCATTGGAACATGAAAAACCACGTAAACAACACTATGTTTTTCATGTGACAATATTTTTTTCTGAATGTTTCTGAAGTAAGATGAATAATTTGTCAGTCAATGGAGCATTCAAGTAAACGTAAAAAGCAATGAGACACTCATTAGTATACATTATGTGTTTGATAGCTTTCGATATGTATAAAAAAAACTGATTTTTATTAGGATTTTAAGAGCACAACGACTCAAAGGAGTACCATGACATAAAAATCCTAGCAATTAGTACTTAAAAACATGACTGAAAATATTTATAAAGTGGTCCTTGATGGAAACAACACACAATACACAAAGACATTCAAATAATTACAAACAAAATATTTTATAAACCTACTTATCCCTTTGCAACTACACGCCCATTGTTCAAATTCTCTCCCTTAAAAGTGAACCATCAACCCCCTGAGCTTATCCTCCTTAACTTTAGTTTGAAAAAAGACCCTTTTTTCAGCTTTGTTTAATTTGCAGGGGCAGATTGTTCCACAAGGAGATCCCAGTAGAGAAAAATGAGCTGCTTGCTTCTTTACTATTAAGACAAATAACGACGCAAGACACAATGCTTGCTCTGGTGTTGGATGTATGTTGACTTCTAACCATGTCGATCTGATAGTTTATATATTCTAGGACTCCTTTGTGAACTCTATCAAACTAAACAAAGTCTTTACTTAATGTTCTGTAACGTTGGTGGGCATCTAATGAAATAATCTAATCATCCTAATGTCCAATGATAAGTGTATTATTTTTGTCCATAATCTTCATAAAATGAAGAGGGGTATAAAGTCTATTGAATTCAATGTAAACCATAACTGTAAACTCATTGAGGCTACACAGCCTGACAGGAGTGAACTAAACCTCTGACAGATGGTCACCAGGCCAGACGCTGACCTCTCACTCACTGGACAACAGTAAACGTGAAAGAAAACAACTCACTTTTTTTGCAGTTGACCCCTCCATGGCAGGATGGTGGAGGTCCACTGTTTCTGGCCAAAAACAGTGTTCCTGCTCTAGTCCATTGCTCAAAGAATCACACCTCCTCACATAGTCTGTCCATCACCTGTTTCTTTGCTGCATCCAAGTGCGACATATTGGTGTTGACAAAGGCTCCTCAGACTCGGTGTGCTGCCTCGCAGTAGTCAATAGTGGTAGTACACACTGAAATCTTATTACGCCATTCAAGATTACCTCACAACCCCCACAAGGCACTGGAGGATAGATTAGATAATTGCCGTAGACGCAAATGCAGCTTAAAGACAATCTAACAGGGTACTATTACCAGTCGACAACAACAAAAGCTACCAGGCGTGCCAACATACAGAATAAAGTTTTAAGCAGTCTGATTTTTCACTCACTCAATCATTCACTCACTCACTACTCTGAGACCTTTGCAGCAGACACTCCTGGTTTATCTGAGTGTGTGTTAGTACCACTACAGCCTGAAAAATAATGGCACAAGCTTTGATTGCACATTTGTTTGTTTCTTGACTTTAATTTAATGGGACAATAAAATAATGCAACAGATGGAATGTATATAGGATGCCCAGCTAAAGATAATTTGCAGGTTCTTTCACTGGTTAGGCCTTTAAGGGTTAAACCAACTAAACAAACAATTAGATTAAACAGATTGAGAGTGAAAACAACAGAGCAGACAAAGCAGACTGCACTGTTATAAACTGTGTGAAAAAGTCTATGTGTGCAAATGAAAGTTTTTCTATGTGCATTTACATGACCTGAAAATTTACACAAAAATCATTAAAAATGTCAGATTACTTGTGTGTACTTTCTGTCTTTTACCTGAATCTGTTCTTGGGAAATAAGCATATATTATAGATGTGTAGGCGGTACTATCACTGCAAAGGTGTTGAGACTTCATTATGTTTTTTTCCCAGCCATTTACAATTATGACTGTGATGCTGGAAACCATTGCATTTTACAAACAATTATTGAAAAAGCAACTTGCAGGCTGGTTGTTGTTTTTTTGTTTTGTTTTGTTTTTTTAATTAAACTTATACTAAGAGCAGCTTGAAGTTTATTTGTTTATTTATTTATTTTTACTAAACTTATACTTAAAGAGTGACACATTTTTTTCTAAATATATGTTTAATATTTCCTGAAAATTAAAAGTTGAATGCCGGATTTTTAATATTTACAAGACATAAGGGCAACGTTTCCAAAGAAATAGCTGCTGCTCCTAAAGACACTTTTCTTTGGACAAATGAATCCCTCCCATACCATATTTATTTGAATGTTTTTCATCTTATCATATGAAAGGACACAGCTAATTGTAGGCCAATTATTTTTTTTAAAAAAATATATCTTTGGTACAGTGTAAACAATAGGCTACCTTTAAATACTTAAAAATAGCCTATGATTTAATTATGTGATCTTGTTTTTTTTCATCACACTTACACATAATCAACTTTTTATCAGCCTACTTAATGTAGGTCTACTTACATTATTGATTGAACTAATATTTTGTCTTATTCTATCCTTCTTCTATTCTATGATTGTATTATTGATTGTTTATAACACGGTTAATTTCTTTTGTGATCATATAGACGTGTTTAACAGCAAAACTATAATCTCCTTAATCTAATGGAAGAAATACAAAAAAAAAGAAATAAAGTAAGGTATTTTCCATTGTTGGCCACATGAGGTCGACATCTGACACCCAGTTATTTCCGGTTATTTAATGCCCTCAATGTCCCATGATTCCATGCGGCTTTTTGCTATATAAAGTTAACCCGGATGTTCCTGTTTCACAGTATGAATGGCTTGTTTGTGAGGTGTGTATGCGTGAGTGTTTGGCGACTGTTTGGGTGTGTGAATGTACGGTGTTTGTGAGTGAAAGTGTGTATTTCTGTAAAAACCTACACAGTGATCTTATTTGATCTGGTCTGAGTTTGGCTCTGCTCCGATCAGAGGTGATAGGAAAAGCCTCGCGAGCCTCCATGGCGATGAGCAGCTGGCGAGATTTTAACCTGCAGGGCCTCCACGCTTCATGTTGTGGTCAGAGGTGATGAATTGATCAGATATACTAGTTCTGGTGAGTTTGGGTTCATCTCAAACTTCACAATGGACGATGAGTAAAGAAGCGATTCTGATCTAACCACAACCGAGAAGCAGCACGGAGACCTGGACGGTTATTGTTTTAAAGCGCGCGACGGTTACGAAAAGCCTGCGTGCTGCTCACGAGACGCTTCTGTTTACAGTCTAAAACAAGTTTTCGTCATAGTTTGATGAGCTTAACAAGAACCAGATTTGGTCACATGTTTACAGCCACTTGGGTGGAAATAGCTGCACATTTAGGCATGTAAACTAACAATAAGTATAGGATTGTATGACTGTATTACATTTGGTTCTTAATTGAAATCGTGATTTGCCAAAGCCATCCAAATATCTTAGAGTCAGTCCATTTCGGGGACAGATGAAAAATTGTGTTTTTGTTCTCTACAGAACTCATGATAATATTCAGCAGGCCTATACTAATTCCTGGGCTAAATCTCTCAAACACATCTTTTACAGCATATACGTGATGCAGACACCCCCCCCCCCCCCCCCCCCCCCCCCCCCCCCCCCCACAAACAGCCCTCAAAATAGCTTTCACAAAAGTCAACCAACATCTGCTGAGTTTATCTGTAATTTTTTGTTTTTCGTTTACTTTAATATATTTTTTGACACATGCGATTATATATGTCATTTTTTACAAGCGCCAATAGCAAACAAATTAGTTGAACGAAGAAGGTTGAAAAAGTTTGGTTTTTTTTCCACAAGATTTTGTTTTGTTTTTGTTTTTTTTTTTTAAAAAAAAAAAAATCTTAATCTAGAAACAAATTTTGGCCATTAGCCTACATCAAGTTGATACAAAACAATACAAATTGTCAACAGAGAAAATACTTTATTGGAAAAAAAATCCAAATAAATACAATAGCAATGAAAAAAATAAATTAAAGAAAAGTAGCACAAAAAGTCAGAGGTCTATTGAGGAAATAATACATGCATGCTATTGTTGTCTATACATGCAGGACTTGTTTGGTCTTGATACATTTCAGTGCTCTTTTGAAAATGAATGTCATTCATGAAGACAAGGAAAACTGGCATTAATAAATCTACATATGTGGATAAATCGTACAATAATCATGCTATTGTACATCACATTCCCCTTTTTATCCACCATTAGAACACCAAATTTAGTATCATTATGCTACAAAATAGGAGCTTGATGGTCCTTTTCCGTAATCCAATTTTGAAACGATTCCAAAAACTTCATTATTATACATAATTACTTGCAAAAAAAAAAAAAATGTTTATCCTCAAAGTCATAGAAAACACAGTTTTGCTTATCAAAGTTTCATCTTTGTCTTAGAAATTCATTACAAGGGTAAATATTGAATGTATTTCTTTAGCTTTTAGTGTAATTTAATTAGGTATCTGGTCTTGATTCTAAACGTGATTCCTTTAGTGTAATCTTTTAATACATTTTTTCAATGATATCGTGAAAAATCATGGATATTTTATCAATCAGGATTTACACGATATCTCGCGATATTTAACATAAGCGTTGGTGACGTCAGGCTTTGTGTATATACATGTGACCTCTTTTGTCCAACCGGCTTGCCGTAACGAACAAGAGGCGCGCGCGAGGGTGAAGGACCCAGCGTGTAGTTTTCTGTCTTAAGTGTCTTTTTGTTCGCCATGGCTTCGTCCAGCAAAAGACGGAGAACCAGTCATGTCAACAGCGAGTCACAGACTAGTAGCAGCATGTCGGACATGTTCACAGACAGTCAGCCCGATGGAAACGGAGAAGAGCGTCGTTTTGTGGAGGGATCTATACTCCGTCTGACCATGAAAAACTTCCTGTAAGTTCCTGCTGCTCGACTGTCGACCAACTGCACAGAAAACTAACGTTAAAAACCGAAACTCAGCTGCCGCCAGCCTGAAACGATAACAGACACCCTGATGATAGCTGGACGGCTAAGCTAGCAGACTTAGCTTGTATATTAGCTTCACCTGACACCGACTCAGGACGCTCTGACCTGAGTACACTAGATGTAAACATAACCAAGACGTGTATCAACCGAGTTAACGCGCTAGAAAGAAGGGGTGTGTCAGCTGTGTCACGACTGTCATCTTAAACCGATTCATTCACACTGTAGGTCACAAAGACTAATATATGTTTCTAACTTCCATTTAAAAATGAGGACTACAAATCCAAATTAGGTTTTAAGCATAAGCCCAAATCACATCTCAAGTCAACTCTCCACAATGTCTACTGTTGTTACAAGGGGTCGATCAATTTAGATTTTTCAGAACCAATACCGATTATTGATACTTAATGACACTGATAACTAATATGAGAACCGATGTGCATTTACAATAAAATGAAAATATGTCTGTCAAAATTTAGAATTTGGAATATAACAAACTCCATCACAAAACTTTGATCAAATGTTCAAACGAAAAAAAATCAAATCAAACGGAAACTTTCAACATCATATAAAGCAAGTTCCCTGTAACTTTTTTTTTTTTTAACAAAATCATTGAAAATTAAAATAAAACACTAATTAAAAATATAGCTCTGTGAGGTTTTACAAATTAAAAGTTCCTCCCATGCTGACACTCTCTTGCATGAATTGCACACTGCCTTCCCTGGTGTTGATGGAGTGTGATATCACACTTTTTCAATAATTAATTTTATAGGCTATCGTTAAAATAAAAATGCAGTTACAGATTTTTTTATTTAACCTTTTATATAGGATTTATAAGGAGACAAAATATAATTCACAAGCACTAAAAAAAGCATTAAAAGGGAATTCTCCAGGCTCATTTTTAAAACCAGGCAGGCTAAGGACAGCAACCTTCTATAGAATCTGCTTCTAACTCTTTCATTTCAGATTTAAAGACATTCAGCAACACCAGCTCCTTAAAATTCAAAGTAATGATCACAATAATCAGCAAAATGCCAAGTATCTGCCTCGATAATCAGCCAGGCTGATAATCTGCCCCCCAAATAGACCCACCAATCACAACACAAAGGAGGGACGCCGCACAAATATCAAAAAAGCTTTGATACTTTGTTAAAGAAATTGTTACTCTAAAAGTAAACAGTACAATAGCAATTATAAAGTACCAACAAAATTTAAGTGCCAACAAATCAAAATGAATAAGACTTGTGAACTTTTTAACAGTTGTATATTGTCATTATTGTCATTTTTCAAACTAGTCGGGCTAGACACTACTCAGAATCACAATCGGAAATACTTTATTGATCCCTGGGGGGAAATTGTGGTTCGTTGCAGTCGCTCTGGTGCTAGCGTAGAGAATTATCGCAAGTAGAAATAAGCACAAGCACAAATATATAATAATAGACATGTAAAAATAGAAATACAGTAAGCGTAAAGAATTAGCGCAGTATACAAATATTTAAATATTTACAAATAAATCATGCATACTATGATGATTATTTGAGTGTGTAAAAATATAATTGTTTTAAAGAGTTAATATGTTTTTTAATAAAAGAAATCAGTACTTGGGGTCCATGTATTGATACAATATTGACGCATAAAATATCACAATACTTTGCTGTATCGATTCCCTCCACAATCCCTCGTATTTACTGTATGAAATGGCTCTCCTGCTCTCTGATGATTACTGTTTTAATTCATAAAAGTTTATCATGTTTATAATATTTTCTGATGTTATTGGAGGTGGCCTTGATTTCAGGCAACGTGGTCCTCTTCTGCTATAAAACCCTGCAGGGAAACCTTAAATATCTACCTTGTGCTCTGACAGGACCTATGACTACTCCGTGTTGTATCCTGGACCTAATCTGAACATGATTGTTGGAGCCAATGGGACTGGCAAGTCGAGCATCGTGTGCGCCATCTGTCTGGGTCTGGCTGGCAAGACTGCTATCCTGGGCAGAGGTGATAAGGTAAACACAACCACTGGTAAATGAACTTTAAACTTTATCAGACTTTGATTCCTCTCCAAAAGACCAGTGAGTAAATAAAATGCACGATTATGGTTAATAGATTGTAGGTTTTCAGCTGATAGTAACAGCATGAAGTAGGTGTTAAGCACTTTTATTTGAGTGTCTTTCACTGTCCTCTAACATTGCATTTAATGGTGTCTGAGATATCTGAACTAGTGCCTGTAAGTCAAATTATAATATAGTTATTTTTAGCTTAAAAAGAAATACATTGCAGTTAGGATGATAATTACTGATTTTCTTTTCCTCTATAGGTTGGCCTCTATGTCAAACGTGGATGCAATAAAGGACTCATTGAAATTGAACTGTAAGTTATGTGACAGTTACCTTACTAATGCAAGACATTATTATTGTTATTATTATTATTATTTTGTAACCTGGGGGGTATTTGGATTGTAAATAAACCTGGAATAGTTATTTATTTATTTATTTAATTTGTTGGTAAATAAACTGGGGATAGTTGTTTGTACACTAGTTGTAAATAAATTTGTTGAAATAATATATGAGTTAAAAGAAAAAAAGCAAGAGAGGGTTAGGGATATATAAGTTTTACTTCTACCTACTCGTTTTGGGACACTGCACTTTTGTTTTGTTTGTTTATGATGTGTTTTAATTTTTTTTTCGAAATAAAGTCACTCATTCATTTACTAACGTGACTCAGCGTTTTAGAAAGACAGATAATTCAGCCTGAAGTGAATCTACTGTTTTGCCAGCTAGTTTTACAGTTATTCAATAACTGATGAATAATTCTATTTAAATATTGCCTAGATTTATTTGATGCAGAATCAAAGTCTTGTTGTTATTTCAGGTACAAGGTTGGTGGTAATGTGGTGATTAACAGAGAGATCCACGTGGAGAACAATCAGTCGCTGTGGATGCTGAACGGAAAACACTGCAACCAGAAAGCAGTGGAAGAAGAGGTCAAGGCTCTGCGTATCCAAGTCAGCAACCTTTGCCAGTTTCTGCCTCAGGTATGCTGCTAAAATTTTCCATGGAGGTCAGGCTGTTTAATTAGCGCTGTCACATTGGAGCATATTTGCATATTTTCAGTCGTTTGTGAAATTGCTTCAATGCATACTTATAGAAATATTTCTTTAAGTTGGCTGATCACTTTTCTATTTCTCAAATGTATCTTTCAATATTTAATGTTTCAAGCTATCGACTTAGATAATGAATACATTTTTTATTTTATTTATGCAAATCCTTACTTAAATAATAATAACTTGCCTTAAATGTTACCCCCAGTAACATATTTCCCACTGGACATGTTTACATGAACACTAACATTCGACCTTTGTTCTGAGTGTGACAATATTCAGAATTTTATGCGGGTCATGTAAACAGCATATTCCGTTTAGATATTCCTAATCAGGCCGAATCAAGCATTTTCCACTTAAGACGTGTGATATGGCATTATTAGTTGTTTTAATAGCATTATTTGTTTGAAATATGCATCTCGCCTGGGGTTTTTACCACAGTTAGTGTCACAAGGCCACTTTTCTGTTTACCGTTGCTCCTGTTGCAGAAAAGCCCACATTTCAGCTTAGAAGCAGAAACACACCTTCTTTTAAACTTTATGAAAGACTTAGATATCAACAGGTTATCAGATATGTGCAAATGTCACAACGCCAACCTTTTAAAGAAGGTGTTTGAAGGTATGAAAGAGGAAGGCTGTGTTTGAATGCTCCGCCAAGTCCGCCCATCGTAGAAAATGTTGAGAAACAAAATGACAAGCGGCTCCAGCTGTTTCGCTGTTCTGTATTTTTAGGTGATGAAAGATGTGAGGGCACGTTAATCCGAGTATGAAAGGCAACATGTAAACAGGGTGCTAGGAGAATAAGGATTATTTTATTCATGTCAAGGTGCTCACAGTTTTCCTCCTTCATGTTGATGTGGTTGGTTTGTCTTTGCAGGAAAAAGTGGGAGAGTTTGCCAAAATGTCCAAAGTTGAGTTGCTGGAGGCAACTGAGAAGTCAGTTGGACCACCGGAGATGTATGCGTACCACTGTGAGCTCAAAAACTTCCGCAACAGAGAACGAGAACTGGAGGTAAACATTTTTTATGCAAAGAAATCTAGAATTTTCTTTTTTTAGTCTTTTTCAATGAACATTAAAGTAGATTCCCCTTTCACTCGGACAATTTTAACAAAACAAATCACAGTTGCACCATGTATTATGTAGAAGATGTAAAGGCTGCATTGCAGACCTAAGGATGTTTTTTGGACGTTTTTGCTTTTAATTGATAGGACAGCACCAGTGTGAAAGGGGGAGACAGAGAGAAAGGGAAACAGCCTCTATACATGGGGCGCCCGCTCTATCCACTGAGCCACCAGCACCCCAGACCTCAGGCTCTTCTAAGTTTTTAAGTATTTCTGGCGGTTTGTTGCGTTTTAGAACGTTGTAAAGGAGAAGGCCAGTTTCCTGGAGAAAGCCAAGCAGAGGAACGAAAGGAACAAACATGATGTGAACCGCTACTACGAAAAGAAGAGGCATCTGGACGTGATTGAGTTGCTCGAGAAGAAGAAGCCATGGGTGGTGAGTGGTGGAAATAACACACTGTGTATGAGGGAGAGAGTGACATAAACAATTCTTTTGACTGCTTTGACTTTTTTCCTCTGATGCTAGGAGTACGAGACCACCCGTAAGGAGCAGGAGGCTGTGAAGAAGGAGCGAGATGAAGCCAAAAAGCAGCTGTTTGCGCTGAAGCAGACCCAGGCTCCCATGCTGAAGAAGATCCAGCTGATTGACAATCAGATGAAGCCCACTGATGCACAAATAAAGGCTAAGGTGAAAACACAGTTGGTGTTACTCTCTGATTAGTTTACAGTATGACACTTTGGTATAAAAAAAGAAATGCGGTAAATGATTTGTTATTTTTTTTGTAGATTACATCTGTATGTGTATTTGTGCTGAGAGGTTTAGCCATTAGCGCTCACTGATAGTTTTGAATGGTTTTATGGAAAAAAGCCTCTTTGGGCATCCATGAGGATTTCACATTAATTGCGATTACATAATATATGTATTAGAGCATTTTACTGCCCACAGAAATGCACAACAGAATGATAAGACTTTTTTTAGTGGCACACTGGAGAATACCACAAACCATTTACACTGCAGTGGAGGTTTGATTCTCAAATCCATCTTCACTGAATGTGATGTAGGAGTAATCAAAATTAATTATAAACCTTTTGAAAGTAGGTTTAATGTCCTCATAAAAATGAGATTGCTAGAATTTTTGAGCATGTTTTTCTGCAGTACAATAAATACAGGAATGTAATGTTTATAACACAATCATGATCATTGCGATCACGTTCTTTTTCAGACTGCACTCATCAAAGAAGCCTCTCTGAAGTGCAAACAGAAACAAGACCAGTTGGATCGAAAAAACAAAGAGGTGAGACTCAGAAAGAGGAAGAAAACTTACAGTACTCGAAGATGATAGCAAGAAATGTTATTGTCAATAAGATTGTTTATATAAATAAATAAAATACATTATCTTATTGGTTAATGTCCTAGCTGATTTTAGTTTCTTTAACAAAAATCCATTCCTAACTTTGCATTAAGTAAGAGGAGATGAAAACAGAAATTGCTATTTGAATAATCAGTTTTTTAAATATTTATGATACAATTCTACTTCATGTAATCTATCTTACTGACTGTTCTTGTTCAGTGTGCCTTTAGCACAGAATAAAGTAGACTTTATCTGCAGCTGTCTCTTCTCTATAATAAATGATCTTGTTCCCTGATCTTCTCCTCAGATTGAAGATATCAAACAAATGCTGAAGCTGAAGCAGACGGAAGAAGAAGACCACCAGAAGCGAATCAGCAACACCAGACGGACCATTGATGATTTGGAAGCAGAGCTCGCCAAAGTTGGTGACCAACCTGATATGACACCGCGGATCAATGCTGTCAATGTTGAACTCAGGAACATCCGGGAAGAGAGAGCAAAAATCGAAGGAGAGAAGGCCGACCTGCGCAGGGAGAAGGACAACCTCCTTGCTGAGTACAAAAGTGAGTTTCCTACAAGTTATGAAGTTTACAAAAACAAAGATCTAATTATTTAAAGTGGAAACAGAGAACTTTTCCCCTCATATTGTTTGTGAGTGGTATTATTGTTGGCGCCACTGTCACAAAGACAACCGGATCTCTCTCTGTTTTCCTGAGAGCCGAGCAGCAGCCACAGATTCCTCAGTTACTTTGGCTGTTTCACTGTTTGTCATTTCCACAAGTGGGGATAGAAAGGGAAAAGAACTTACATTGATACTCTTTGGTTAATGGGGATAGCTTCTGACAGCTACTGGGAACAAACAATAGTGCTGTCCTCTTCCTGTTGTAGTTGCGCAATTGTTGAAGCGCTTCCATCGTGCTGTAAATAAAGCCTTCATTTTCCCGGCAGATCGGAGCCATTGGCTGACAGAATTGCAATAAGCTGTATGCCTCATTGTGTGAAAGCGACAGGGATCAGTGTGGGGCAACGTCAGGCTTGACTTTAACATTGCTTTCCTAACTTTGGAAAACAAAATGTAACAAATAAATACAATTGCTCGCTTAGCTATGCGGTCTACCGGCACGCTGCTGATGCACGATATAGTGCATGCAAGAGTAAACGCAGAACTCGGCTGAATAGATCTGGCCCATAGTCACTGATATCCAATTCAGCTATTTGAGTCAGTATCAGCCCGATACCCAGTATCAGGGTGGGATCAGTGCATCCCTAATTCTAAAGACCATATAGACCATAAAGACCATATAATGTGGCTCATGTGGCTGATGTTCATTTGTTTCAATTGCCAGTGTTGGAGAGAAAGCTCAGGGACATGAACAACATGATGAATGCCAAAGAGGAGAAGCTGCGAGGACGCTACAGGGACACACACACTGCCCTCCAGTGGCTCAGAGAGAACAGACAACTCTTTAATGGGAATGTACACGAGCCCATGATGCTGGTGGTGAGTCCCCCTGAACCATGAGGGTATTTTAACCCCACCCTGTTTAGTATTTGTAAGCAGGCTATAAAATGTAATTAAGTGTTTAAAGGCTGCGATGTATTCTGTGCTGTTGATAAACTCTGTACATTAATAAACACATAGAAATATCATTATATCTGCATACAGCTACAGTATAGTGTGTTATAAACCATTCACTAAATGATTACAAAGTGCTCATAAATGCTAAATAGTGTTTAAAGTAAGTATTACCACAGTAGCGGGATGACGAAATTATTCTGATTCTATTCTTATGAAATTGGGGAGAGTTCATCTCTTAGCAGGTTTTTTTCACAAAATTTGTCTTGTCCTCTGCTCATTCGACAGATCAATGTGAAAGATCACCGCTTTGCTAAGTATGTGGAGAACCACATCTCATTCCAGGATCTGCGGGCGTTTGTCTTCCAGAGAAAAGACGACATGGAGAAGTTTATGACTGAGGTCAGTCAGCTGCAGATTACGTTTGTCATGTTGACTAGGTGGGCACTCCTGTGATCTCAGTTGTTTGATGTGAGGTGATCATAAAACTCTGTCTATGTTTCTCTTTTCTTGATTTTCTGTCAAAATCAAATATGTTTAATACGTTTTTAGTCTTTGCTCATACAAACAGTCATGTCCAATGACGTGGACATCGTCAAAAACCAATAGGTGCGCCCTCTCCAGCACCAAACTGAAAGCAGCAAACCAGATAGACCGTAAACATGGAGGAGGAGGCTCATGAACGTGAACAAGTCTCGGTTCTCTTACACTGGGGAAAAGGAGGAGAAACCGGTGGAGACGTGGAATGGACAAGAGTCTGTTATTTCGGCGTGTAATGATCCACCAAGCAGAATTTATTTTAGTGAAAAATCTTATTTTTAAAAATAGTTTGCCTGTCATTCCCACAATCTCATTCCTCTAAAGTAGCACAATTAACCAATAGAGGTTAGTAGTAAGTTGGTGTGAGAAAATCCAAAATTTTAAATTTTTTATGCAGTTTATCTTTATGGATTGTATTGATGCCAAATTGACAAGAATACTGTCAATATATGACACCTTTTATCTCGTGTTTCTAGAGTTTTGTTTTTCCTGACATGTCAAAGTCTTCCAGTGTAGAGCAGGTATAAGAAATTCAGTTTGAGCTGTCCTCACTCTCAGGTCCGTGACAAGAAGAACTTGAAGGTGAACTCCATTTCTGCTCCGGAGGAGTCATGTTCTAAGAAGAGGCCATCCCGAAATATTGAGTCCCTGAGGTAAGAGAAAGTTATTTTACTTGAAGGGCAATGACCTAAAATCAACATCCACTGTATTTATTTTGTTAGTCTATTTATGTTTGTAATTTTATTTGTGACCATTTCTTTTTTAGTCTTTGTATGCACTTTATGTGTAATTTTCTCACTTATTTGTAGCCGTTTTGGGTTCTTCACCTACCTGCGTGAGATGTTTGACGCCCCAGAAGAGGTGATGAGTTATCTCTGTCACCACTATAAGGTTCACGACGTCCCTGTGGGCAATGACCAAACTAAAGCCATGATCAAAACGGTACGTTCCTCTTCCCACATCACTCAAGTTCTCACAACACAAGAGCAGAGAGTTGGGGAAGTGAATTAAACAGAAATAGTGTAGGTTGAGACTGAGAGACCCATAAAAAATCATATAACTGTTGCTTTGGTCATTGATTTGATCATCTGATTTCGTTTTACTGTATTTTATGTTTCGTAACTTCAACCTTACAGTCGTTCTTTTTTGGACCATTGAACTACAGAGAACTTAGTGTTTATATTTTATTATACTTATTATTTATTATACTCTTTTATTTAAGAGCGTCTCTGCTGACCTCAATCTTTGTCCATCATTTCGTTCTCACAGGTGATTGAGGAGCCCTACCTCAGGGTGTTATACACAACAGAGGAGAGGTACACACTGAAGAGGTCCCTTTACTCCAACAAGATCAGCACCAGTAACTCCGCAGTGCCGCCTTCTCAGTTCCTCATCATCGCTGTGGACGCTGAAGAGAAACGGCAGCTCGAGCAGCAGATGAGGGTGAGGGAGTGGACCCTTTTCTTTACCTCTAACATTTCATAAATCTGGTACTCCTATGAATATACCTCAAAATGTCACACCTTAGTTTGACTGTTAACCCCTCCCCCCGTGACAAGGCCTGTGAGCTGAAGTTACGAGACACTGATGAGCGGCTGAAGGCTCTGCAGGCGGAGGGTGCCACACTTGATCGCCGTGACAATGAATTGCTGGCAGAGAAGAAGCACCTCTCTGAAGTAAAGGGCAAAAAGAGACAACTGGAGCAGAAAATCAGCACCAAACAGGACAGGCAAGTCTGTCTTCAGTATTTAAAAAGCCTAACAGGCACTGAATGTTTCCCTCCGCATCTTGTAATATGTTGGCGTGTATGACTTGATTAGTTAATAGTCTCTGTTGAGATGTGTGAGTTTGATTTATACTCCCTCTTTTCATGTTTTTAGTCTGAGGCAGATGGAGCAGAGTATTATTGACTTGCAGAAGATCGAAGAGGAGACTAAAGAGAAAATTGCAGCTGTCAATTCCCAAAAGGTGGCCATAGTGACAGCGTTCATGGCCCAAATGAAGGTACAGATTGGTGAACTTAGAAGTACAGACCCGTATGCTTTGGATTTGATGGCTGTGACATTTAGATTTTCGATATTGCGTTAACTGTTAGTTGAACACCGGTACTTCTGTCTGTCATTTACCTCCGCTCTATGTTTTATTGCTTCTTTCTTTAATACACTTGAACGCTACCCTCCCAGCAGACATTATGCCAAACCTTTTTAGTCTAATTAAAGCTTTAGTACGAGACTTTTACATTGAAATGAAGGTCCCTGACAGTCAAGCCCTTGCCAAACAAGTTCACACAATGCTGATTAAACCCATAGTGGCCAGGGGGGAGCTTGCTGTATTGCAGTATGCTGGAATTGTGATGTCTGTGGTGACTTTCCTGCACAAGTGCATCAGAAGTGATGCATTTTATGTTGAACAGCCAGGGCTAAAGGGGGCAGGACATAGGGGGGAGACTATAGCGGTGGAACAGTAACTAGGAGTACTGCGAAAGCTCTGGTGGAAAATCCTAATTGGTGTCCGAGAAAAGTTAGGCTGGACTCAAATCTCCAGATTTCATCGTACTTGCAGACTCGCAGACTTTGTGGATGGATTTTTTCAGTAATAAAAAAGCCTATACATGGGATTTATGTTTCGTTATCTGCTGGGACAGATGAATAGACAGAAAATGACAGCGGCAATGACTGTGTGTACATGAATGTAGTTGTCACTCAAATTTTTCCATGGCAACAAGTTAAACAAACTCAAAGTCTTTCTATCAGCTTGCAGTCTCTGCCTGTGCAGACTTACTGTGATGACAGAAAACACACCACAGTTAGGATTCAGCCCTACTGAAGTGAAACTTGATCTTAAATGCACGGGAACATCTGAAGAGAAAGTATGCAGGGCTGATGCAGAGAGCTCACCAGGAGACATACTCGTGAGCATATGTTGACAGCGTTTGTGTAATTACTCTCACCGCCAGAGAGGGGAGGGGGACAAAAGTTCCACAAAACAGGTCTAATTAAACCGGGAGAAAGACTATTTCTTTAAGTGTGATACTGTAATCATAGATTATATCATGTCTTGCTTTAAAAGTGCAAACCCATCCTTGTAATTATTTCCCCTCTTTCTTGTCTCACCATGGTTTGTAGCTGAGAGCCAAACTGACTATGGAGAAGGTGTACCTGGCTTTGGAGACGGTGGGGCTGACGGCTGAGAAGACAAAGCTGGAGAATGACTGCAGAGAAGGCGCCTCTGATATCAAGACATTTGATGTAAGTGTTTCACACACACCTTTACATACGGCTGGCCTGATGGAGTGTCGATGGCATTAACTGCATCACGTGGGTTTTTGCAGCAAAAATGCAGCCGTCTGGAGCAGAGGAAGGTCCAGCTGACAGAACAGTGCAAAGGCCTGCTGAAGAGAGCGAAAACCATCTGCAGGATGCAACCTGATGAGTCGTTACCTGAAGACCTGCGTAACGTAAGTGTTTATTTTATCACTGAATTAAACATGCCTCATCACTTGCTGTGGGATATTATCCTCCTCATGTGGTCCAGTTGCTGCTGTGGAGGTCTTTTAAACACAAATTATTATTGATATGTGCTACTAAAATATTCACAGTTCTTGTTTTTCCATGAATGCAGGCTTTCAGCAAGCTGCCTGACACGCTGGACGAGATCGATGCCATGCTGAACGAGGAGCGCTCCAGGGCCGAGTGCTTCACTGGCCTCAGTGAAAGTGTAAGAGCACATGAGAGTCAGCCAAAGTTATTCCTATGTAATCATTATTTTATTCTCAGAATGTAAACCCAGAAATGAGATGCATTTTGAACAATCCGTTCTGGTCTTTTTCATCAGTGGAACTCATCAGAAACGACCTTTTTAAAAATGTCTGCGGGAAAGTGTGATCAGACCATTCAATACTATTTTGTTGTTATTTATTCATTTATTACTAGCAATTTATTCATTGTTGGCTTTCTTACTTTTTTGGACACAAATTGTGAGTGTGAATACATTGTGGCATGTACGCTTGTTAATGCTCTCCTGCTCTATAAAGGTTGTTGACGAGTACAACAGGAGAGAGCAGGAGATCAAACATCTGGAAAAAGAGTTGGAAGATAAGAACAACGCCCTCAATGCTTACCGACAGAACATATCAGAGGTAGGAGATCACCGCAGTGATTCCTCTGGTATGGTGTTGTAAAAAAAAAACAAAAACAAAAGGTTCGACAGCATTGTCATCCTGTGTAGAAATGTGTGTGTGGTGATTTCTGAGTGTGTGTGTGTGTGTGTCTCACAGGCAAAGGAGCGCTGGCTGAACCCGCTGAAGCAGCTGGTGGAACAGATCAATGACAAGTTCAGTGATTTCTTCCGCTCCATGCAGTGTGCAGGAGAGGTAGATCTGCACTCAGAGAATGAGGTAAATTCTCACTGTCATAGATGTGATGGGCTTTTGTTTTTAGTTTTAGCACTGAGAATTTCAATAATTTCCCATTAAAATGCTATCTTGCATTGCAGGAGGAGTACGACAAGTATGGGATCCGAATTCGGGTGAAGTTCCACAGCAGCACTCAGCTCCACGAGCTGACGGCCCACCATCAGAGCGGAGGAGAGCGCAGCGTCTCCACGATGCTCTACCTCATGGCCCTGCAGGAGCTCAACCGCTGCCCCTTCAGAGTGGTGGATGAGATCAACCAGGTCACCACTTCAAAGCCTTCAAGTGTTAAATTCAAAAGATGGTCATCTGCATTCTTATGTGCGTGTGACTGAGGCTATTTCTGTCTTTGGTGTAGGGAATGGATCCTGTAAATGAGAGAAGAGTCTTTGACATTGTGGTGCGCACAGCCTGCAAAGAGACAACATCCCAGTACTTCTTCATCACACCCAAAGTGAGAGTTTGTTCCTTCTGATGAGTGCGTTCAGATGGTAGCGAGAGATGGCTTTGATTAGTATTTTTATATTAACAAAGGATCACCTGACTACTTATATGAATGTGAATGTGAATGTGAATTACCCAACTCTACAGTTGAACCTCAGCTTTGCAGAACGTTTTGACATCTTTCAGCACCTTTGGTTTCACGACCTGCAACTCAACTGTTTTGTTTCACTCTCTCTGCTTTCATCATTGTATTTAACAGCTGTTTTCATAAAAAACCCACACTGTAAACAACCTTCTCTACACCAAGCAACAAAGTTAAAAACTAGCTGGTGAACAGAGCAGAGCATTTAGAAGTGGAAGAGACAGATATTTCCCTAAGGAATGGACTTACATCAAGCGGCCAGAAACATGACTCTGTATTGATGCCTGTGTTGGTCATCATCTGCTGCATTTGTAAATAAGCAGCTGTTTGCTACATATGAATTTAAACTAAAAAGGTGATGATGATATGTCGCGTTTCCAGCTTGTTTTTGATGGGCCCAAGTGGTGAAAAATGTTTTTGTGAATCTGAATATCAGATCTTTTATAATGTGACCAATGAAAGTCTGTGCTCTGTGTTTTCCTGAACTTCTGCTCCTGTCGTGTTTGTCTCCAGCTGCTGCAGAATCTTAAGTACGCGGAGGAGATGACCGTCCTGTGTGTCCATAACGGCAGCCAAATGCTTCCTCCGACCCAATGGAACGAGAAGGCTTTTATCAGACGGTGTCTCCAAAGAAAAGCCAGGGCTTGAACGCACCATCTGACCTGTCCCATGTGGATTCAGTTAGTTCCCAGTCTGTGAGTTCAACATTTACAACGTTTATCAATTATTATAAATAATTTATGCTTTGCTGTTGTTTCACAAACCCATCACTTTTGTAAAATACACATTTATAAAACAGGTGTTCAGAAAAAAAAATGAATTGAGAGTATTTGTTGTTTTCCCATATGCATATAGTTCTTTATATGCAGCAACTTGTTAACTCTTTGATAATACAAAATACTGAATGTACAACTGTTTTAACTCTTCTTTAACAGTTCACATGTTTTTATATTTTAATAAAATATTCTGCTGTTTCTGGTCTAAATGGGTATGTTAAATGTATTTAAAATTCAAAAATATCTGACCTTACCGCCTCTGTATTTTTGACATCATCAGTGTAAAGCATCTCTTCTTTTTCAGTATTTACTTTACATAATTCACCTTTAAGCATTAATTTTTATATGTGTGACATTTGGATTAACACAAACTGGACAGTAATTCACTCTTAAGAACTCCTTTATTTACAGAGCGCTCGTGTTTATAACAGTTAGAGATAGTTATGGAAGCTTCATGTTGAAGGGAAGCTGGCTTTATTCTCCCTGGTGCACCTGGAGAGAGAAAAACGAGCAATGTATTGTTATTTGGGACACACTTCGCTCAAAGCAGATAATGAGATATGTAGGTGAGAGTCAGATCGAGACTTAAATCAGGAGTTTAAGGTTTCTTTTTCGTAGAAGCTGGGATAATATGCCTGAACATCACCTGTGCTTCACTTAATGCTGTGAATGGAGCACCTCTGTGGATCGACCCACACTCTGATTTTTGTCTCTTGTTCCCTTTCCAGCATGTCCTGCTTCAAGTTTTCCTGCTTCCTGTAAATTGACATTTTAAAATGACGAATCAACACAGTTAAATCAAACTCCTGAAATGCCATAGCCAACACAGCGAATCTTTCCTGCCAGATCATAAACCTGAAGTCACAAACACATGCCTGTGTTCCTCAGAGACCGTCTCCCTCTGGTGTAAAATCTGGTTCTTTGTCCAGAAGAAGTCCTTGTGGTGATCGTAGACTGACTTAAGGTGGAAGTCGAGGCTGTCGTTTAGAGCCTGAGGTTGGGAAAAGAGCAGTGCATTCAAGTTACTGGCCTTGAAATATTTTTCTGGTTTCATAAGTAAAGGTCACGATCATGCTCCTTGGAGGTTACCTGGCGCTCATAATGCGTAACGCTCCGCCGGGAGCTGGCCAAAGTGGCTGCATCATGGAGGCGACTCCAGGGTTCCTCAGTTTGGGCCAGGTGAGTTGGTTTATCATATGTTTTCCTCTGTACAATGGGAAAATAAATCCAAATTTACAAAGAAAATACTCACAATATCATTTTAAAGGAGCAGTGTGTAGGATTTAGTGGCATGCAGCGGTGGGGGTTGCAGATTATTACATTTATCTAAAACTTCTCCTCCGTGCCAAGAGTAAACTCTTTGTTAGGATTGCTTTAGTGTTTATTGGCAGGACATTTTTTCTGTATGCGTAGAAGTATCTTCCTCTCCAAAATAAACTGACCTGGTGAGTTAAACTGGTAAAAAAAAAAAAAAAGCAGTTTCACTTTACACATCAGGGTTTTAACATTTTAAAAATACCAAGTATAGGCAGTGTTTTGTTGTTTGTCTGAAACATTGTGGTGTAACATGGTGATCTCTGTAGACAAAGACCCGCTCCCTTTGTAGATAGAGATTTTTCATTTTAAGGTAACGAAAACATGATTCTTACTTTCAGGTGATTATACGCTAAAGAAAACAGGCTACTTACTATACAAGATTCCATTTTCTGCGAATATACCCCCCTAAATCCTACACACTGTTCTCTTAAAACCTCAATTATTTCAATTTTGTGCTCACATGTTGCATATGTCTGATGTGATTTTTGTGTAATCAAAATACTACCGGTCAACCATCAGTAAAGTTTTGTCTAGCAAGTTAATAGGGATATGTCACTAGTAACTTTTACAGTTTACAGTATGATTGACACGTGATTGAATTAAAAAAAAGTGCTTTATGTCCAGTATCAAAATAATTGTCAGTAGCAAACGTAGGCCTATATTGAGAAATACATCTCTTTAGCCTTAAGCAATATTATTTATTTTTTTTTTTCATGCAAGTAACACGGATATTAGACAAACATTTCGTTTTTATCCGGAGAAAAACCCACCTGCTGCGGCCGGAAGCCGCTCAGAGTGAAGTCGTTTTCATACTTTGTGGAGGGGAAAGGATCCCGGCGAGACATGTTTAAAGACAACACGAGGCTCGGAAGACGAAAAACGTCACTTTGTTGCTGCTGTTGCTGCTGTTGTTGTTGTTGTTGTTGTGTGTGTTGGTGTTGGTGTTGGTGTTAGCTAATGATAAAGGGCTCTAGATGAACCTTACTAGAACGTTCATTATCTGGTTACTAAGCAACCACAAACTTCCGGTTAGACCTTTCAAAAGAAAACAAGTTTTCGCGGATTTCCCCTCTCACCACGTGCCGTGGGTCTGGAGTGATAAGAATTTATTCTCCCACGTGTAACTGCTATATCTGTGAAAATGTACAAATAGTAACTTTTCTACCTCGAAATGAACATTTACGTTTTTCTGAACCATAAAACACGCGCAACTGCGCAAAGAGACTGATCATTATAATGGGACTTATTTTTAAAAAAAAAAATAGATCAGGTGAAGGCATGCAAATTTAAATGGCTGTATTTTGTATTTCTTTTGTATTTTTCACAGCAGATTTTTTAAGAAAAGATGAAACTCCAAAGCCAAAATTGCAATATTAATCGTAATCAGAAACTGTAGACAGAGGTTGTTGGATTTTTAAATTTCAGACAGTCCTTAAATACATTATGTGGGATGAACGCTATGAAAATAACCAAATCTATGCACCCAAATAGCAATCTTTCAGCAAAATCACTTTATTCTACATATCTCATTTGAAAAAAATGCCAAAAATAAACTGCACAAACTAACCAGCATGCAGAACAAGATAGAAAAACAGAGGCTTTTTTTTCAACTCCAGGATTACGTCTAAAACTTTTTACAAACGTTTTTAAAATTGAATTACTAATTTATGGTGGAGAGAGGGTCATGCATTTTCCCCAAGTCACACAGGGAGGCTTAAGGAAAAATATTTGTAGCTTCGGGGAAGGTCAAAAATCAAAACAACCCCCTCTACTGATTAATTAAGAACAGCCCCTAAACAATATTTGTTCTTGAAGATTAATAGCCCACCGATAATGACACATGTCGACACAACAGAAGGCAGGCAAAACACAACTCAGCCTATTGCATTTCAACAATCAGGCACTACAAGATGATTCAGAGTAAACAGCCAATCACCTCCCAGTGTTTGTTCACCTGTTCAGAGTGAAGCCACGCCTCCAGCTGCCGGGCGGGCAGCACCTGAGGGTGCAGGTAGCCCTCTGCTCCTCCGTCTCCATCACTCCATCACTGACAGGAGGCGACCATGCAGCGAAGCCGGACACACCTGCGCCACCTTTTACTGGGGCTGCTTTTTGCGCAAACGTATGCGGAACTGCCCATGTGCAAAGAGGTGAGGAGCTTCATATTGTTTTTGTTTTTTTAGACATTTCTCTTTTGTGGATAACAAACCATCCAACGCTAAAATTGCTAATTTGTCAATCGATTATGGCAATTTAAAAATGCATGTGTAGGTTTCATTTCTTATGGATGAGCAGTTTATGGAATTTAAATCTACGAAAATATTACATTTATTGCTCTGAGGTGCAACATTTCTGAACGTTTTGAAAGATGGCTGACCTGTTTACCCAGTAACATATGTCAGATGATGCAAGAATGATTGACTTTAAAATTAAATATAGAATAAAGAAAAAAGTGCATTTTCTGATGGGACTGAATTAGCCCAATCCAATAGTGTTCATTTAATCAAGACTAGTGTTGGCCTCCTTCACATATTGTGAGTCAGAAATAAACATATGTTTCACTGGCCAAGGCTTGAATTACATTAGCCACTTGTGCTTGTTTCAGTGCTGTTATCACACATGTGTTTTACTAAACCTTCCATATGTGACATCCTCTGCTACTCGCCCTTATATAGAATATGTGTTTTAAATTTGTATATTAACAGTACAGTTTAATAGTGCCCAAAACATTTCTTTTTTAAATCAGCACACTTTGAACATTACCACCCAGTGTGTAAAGTTAAGATATGAGTGCTGTAAGGGAAATGTTAGCACAGTTGGATCCGTAGTCTTGTAACGTGAGTCTATTTGGTGTATAGGTGATGATTTAGGGAAGAAGGTGAGTTTGTTTCCATGCCAGTCCACGGACCATGAGGCTCAGCGCTCATTATGTCCTGTTGCCTCGGTTTCCTCATGTTTGTTTAACCCTTTGAAACCTGGAACGACACTAGTTTTGTTTTGCTGCATTTGGGTGCCTTTCTCAAAAGCAGTTAAACCTTTGAAATGTCAGAAAATTGTTTTGATTTCTATCTAAAACATGAGAAGAAAAGGCAATTGGCATAAAATGTCAAATTGCAAAAAAGTAGTTAAAGATAACAAGAAAATGACCTGAGAAATAGCTCTAAAAATACAATTATTAAATAACTAGAAAAAAATCGAGAAAAATAAAATCATAGTTAAATAACATTTTTTTCAGGTAATTTCCTGTTTTTGTTATTTTTCTTTTGTTTTTTCCTTTTTTTTTAATTTTCAGGGAATTTTCTTGTAAGTTTTTTTTCCTAATTTCTTGCTGTTCTTCAGGTCATTTCTTTTAAAGCTGTTCATTGCCTTCTTTCCAAGTATTTAAAAGAAATCAAGATAACTTGCTCAGGTTTGAAAGGGTTAAAATAGGTGATTCTGCGACAGCACATTCCCAGTTTGATGCATTTTAACATCAGCTCGTCCCACCCAAACATCATCCGACACCCCAGCCACAGCTAATGTAGCAGCTCTAATCGAAAACACAGACTCAGAGGAGAGCTGCTGCTGCTGCTGCTCTGCCTCTGTTAACTATTAATCCCACCAGGCTGTGTGGGCTCACATTAGTCTGACTTTCCTTTGAATATAAAAGCCTGCTGTTGACCAAGATTACACTGTGTGCCCACTCTCGACTTGTTTCAAAAGGTGTCAGATCCGCAAGATAACAATATGTCGCATCCCAAACAACATTATTACGGGTGGGACGGTGTTTGTTAGTCACCTACTGTCAGTATATTCAAAAGGCGTCAAAGCACAAAATATAGCCAAAGCTTTGCCCCGAGCTCCTGCTGTCCCCAAAGTCCTGCGACAACACTGAAAATTACTTGTTTACAAAAGGATTGGACAGATCAGAATTTCTCCCCCTTGGCTGGGTAAATAAACCCTGAAGGGAGTTTAACCGAAGCAGAATTGTAGCACATCCTTGATGAGTGAGATTAAAACAAGAGTTGAGACGGCCTCCTGGGCAAATATTAGCTTTGGCTTTTATTTGGAAAAGAGGCTTGCCTGGTTTTGGAAGAGAAATTCCAAAGGTTTAAATGAATCTGCTGGCCTAATTTTAATAACAGCTCCATTTTCTGTTCACATGCATGTCATAGTGTCGCTACAATACCTGCATTATATTGAAGAATTTTAATGTTCAATACTATTTTTGAAAGCATGGCAAAAATTGACATTGTTGGCATAGAATATTTTTTAAATGAAAAGATAAATATAACAAGGTTGGTTTGTAGCAGATAAACACAGAATAACTGTAGTAAACATTAATGATAAGAAAGAGAGCACAAGAAAAGTGCAGCTGGTTTCTGTGGGTCAATCCTGCGAAAAAATCATCATTGAAATCATTTCAGATGTTAATAATCAATATGAATTTCTAAATCGACACTTTTGACAACACTAGTATTAAGGGCTGCACAATATATACTTTTTGTGTGTTGTGATGTCAACCTGCACAAAAACACATCGCAAAAGACTGATATAAGAAAGATATTGCACTCAGGGATTTTTTACTTAGAGGTAGTTGGCATAGAGTATAACTAGAAAGATGCACTTTAACTGTTGTTATTTTTTATTTGTGAAATTTATTGTATTTTAGCATTATACTGAAAACAGCAGAAAGACAGAGCTAAGTACACTTTAATGCCTGTTTATTTATTGCAAGTAAAATCATTACTGCAATATTCAGCAACTTTATTGCGAATTTTCCTTATATCGTGCAGCTCTATCATTAACCAAAGTGTTTGCAAATGGTGATGTAAGTGGAAAAGTCAGCGGATCACCATCATCATTAGGATTCATCCTCTTGGAACAATGAATGTCTGTGCAGGATTTAATGGCAATCTGTTTAAAGTCCGTTGAGACGTTTTAGTCCACAAAGTGCCAAAAGGGGAAATCTTGGAGAAAATCGCCTATCATCATATTTTCCTGATGTTGTGCAGCCTTTCATTCATGCTGACTTAAATTATCGATATAATGTATTTGATGTACATCTAGTATGTGTGGTGGTCATGTGGTGTATTATTATCCATCTGTGTGAAACTAACAACTGTGTTTTCCTCCCTGCAGTCAGATTATCACTTTGAGTACACAGAGTGTGACGTACTCGGGTCACGATGGAGAGTTGCAGTTCCCAACAAAGCCGACACATGCACAGGCCTCCCAGACCCAGTCAAAGGCACTCAGTGCAGTGAGTGTCCAACTCTTATGTCCCTTTTTACATATTTTATGCACTCTCTTAATCTGTATCACATATTTAAAGTGTAAATTTTGTTGCCTTATCTTGTCCTTGCAGTGTTGACCAGATGAAATATTTCTAATGTGTCATTCTTTACCTCTTGCAGCCTTCTCCTGTAGTGAAGGGGAGTTCCTCGACATGCAGTCGCAGCAGTGCCAGAAATGTGCTGCAGGCACCTATTCTCTGGGCACTGGCGTGGCCTTTGACGAGTGGGACAGCCTGCCGTCTGGTTTTGTCACCCACGGGGTGACTGCGAATGGCGGGGATTCCCACACAGATTGCTCTAAGTCAGTATATGCCTGACTTGTATTATTGTTTTTGAAGCAGGTTTTACTGATCAGTCAAAGCTCTCACTGTTTTAATGAGGGCTGGGCAGTATGTTGATATTATAACAGTAATATGAGACTAGATATCGTCTTTATATTTAAACTCCAAAGTGTGGTATTTTTCTTGTTTTAGAGGCCGCATCACAGTGAAGTGACGTCATTTTCTGAATGTTTTATAATTTGCCTATACCCACTTTGTCATTAAATCCATATTACTGATGATTATTTATCAAAAAACCTTGTTATAAATATTTTGTGAAAACACCAGTAGTCATGTCTACAGTATTGTTGCAGTACCGATATTGAGGTTTTCAGTCAAAAATATTGTTGTACTTGATTTTCTCCATATCATCCAGCCCTGATTTCTAAAAGCTCATCAATGTGTTTGTGCTGCTACTGTTTCTCTAGCTCGACCTGGACACCGAAGGGTGATTACATAGCCTCAAACACAGACGAGTGCACTGCGACGCTGTCGTATGCTGTGAGCCTGAAGAAACCTGGAACTGTGTCCTTTGAATATTTCTACCCTGACGACAGCATTTACTTTGAGTTTTTTGTAAGTGTTTTAAAGTGACTGTTGGAGTTGACATAGATGGTTTTTTTTTTTTAGGTGGATGTGTACTCACCTCTGGTTCACTCCTCCTGCAGGTTCAGAATGACCAGTGTCAGTCCACAGACACTGAGAGTCGCTGGATGAAGATCTCTGAGAGCTTCTTCAGCAAATACGCGGTTTGTCGGAGTACAGCTCTTCATTACACCTGTTGCTGTTTGTCATTTGCCGGAGAATTCAGATTAGAAGAGCTCTTATTTGTTTTGTTCTCATTTTCACCTTCACTCTGTGCAGGTTGAGCTGAAAAGCGGCAACAATGTGCTGTACTGGAGAACCACTGTGTACACTCCGGAGGGCAGCGCTATCAAACCTGTGCTGTTAAGAAACATCGCCATCTCAGGTGGATTATCCCCGCTGTGTGTCGTGTGCAGTGGTTTTGAACGTTTGCTCATGCCAAACTTTTTCCTGTTAATGATTACAAGTTGAAAGATGCTTTTGTTTTCTTTCAGGGGTGGCCTACACATCAGAGTGTTTTCACTGTAAACCGGGCACCCACAGTGCAAAGGCAGGATCTGCTCGCTGTTCCCCCTGCCCCGCTGACACCTTCTCCAACAAAGGGGCCACAGTTTGCCATCAGTGTGAAACAGACAAATATGCAGGTTTGCATTTCTTACGTCTACTAACACCAGTTATATCACTGACTGGGATACTCTTTAACCCATTCAAACCTGAGCAAATAGGCTTGCTTTCTTTCAAAAACATGGGGAGAAGACAATGACACAAATATTCTAACAAGACTAGGTTAAAACCTAGTATGTGGCTGGATTGTGTACAGTGGTTCCCAGCCTTTTTCCTTCGGGGACTTGAGTAAATTGATGACATATTTTAGGGATATTTAATATTTTATTAAATTCATAACAATAACAGTAGAGAACAACTGGTAAAGTGTACAATAAACCCCAAATGCCTACTGCGGAAAATTTGTGTTAGATTAGCAATTCTGATGAATTTTGAGCAGATTATTTCCTGTAGATATCGCATCAGAGATTAATTTTCCTGATATTTGTTGAAACTTTAAATAGGATTCATTATACCTACAATCATACATTCTTTAAAGCCTTCTGTTTTGAAAAATTCCTTTTGCTTGGCCATCTTTTCTGCGACAGGACGAGGCTGTTCAGCAGAGAGAACACTGATCTAAACTAAACTTGAACATGAATCTAAACTAAACCCTAAACGGCAGCGCCACCCATTCTGACACTGTAACATGCATACGTTAATAAAGTTTAAAAAAAAAAAAAAAAACCCAAACCCTAAGGCTTATGTCTTACAGACACGGCTGTTCCTCAGACAAACAGATGAGGTGATCCTCTCTCTCTCCTCGCATGCTAGTCTTTTCGTAAGTATAAGAAATTACCTTAAAACTGGTGAAAAACAAAAAACAAAAATGAAAAATTAAAAACAAACAAAGAAATGAGCTGGAAAATGCTTAAAAATTATATGAATTCTGTAACATGATTTTACGTGTGTGATCATAATAACTATATATATTGTTTTTCCCTCTTCTAAATCTACAAATTTCTTGCAATTTGTGGAACAATTCTTACCAAGTTGTTACCCATGTTCTTTTGAAGGAAATCAGACCAATTTGCTCAGGGGTTGATGGTTTCAGTACTTGTGAAAGGCCTCTGAAAGCAGCACATGAAAAGTGATGTCGCTCTAGGTTTTCCATATCAACTCGTAGATATGTCTGAACTAACTGTTACATATTTGCATGTTTTCACACTCACATGCAAGGCAGTCTGCATGCAAATACTGCATTTACAGCTTAAGTGTGTAAGGTTTGTCTTATCTCTGGATCTTAAAGTGAGCTGTGTGTTTTCCCTGGTCCGGCTCTATTTTTCCAGAGGCTGGCTCAGGGAGCTGCAAGCAGAGACCTGCGTGCACAAACAGTGACTACTTCTACACCCACACACCATGCGACTCTGAGGGAAAGGTAATGTTGGTTCAGTGGAGGTGAACACACACACAAAGAGAGATTTCACCTTGAAAATAGACAGCAGACATCTGGTGTAGCTATTAGGTTTTGTTAAATATGGATTGTCTGGGCTGATTGTGTGGGCCACAGAGCATCTGGTGGCTTCTTCCATGTATTCATGTCCTGCCTGCTGTTCATCTCAGACTCAGCTCATGTACAAGTGGATCGAGCCAAAGATTTGCAGTGAGTCTGTTCAAGGAGCCGTGAAGCTGCCCGCATCAGGGGAGAAGCAAACCTGTCCTCCGTGTAACCCGGGTTTCTTTGTCACCAACTCCTCCACCTGTGAACCCTGCAAAGAAGGTTCCTACTCAAACGGAACAGGTGCAGAATCAGTACACTTATACTCTCTCATATATGTGCACGTCAGACTTTCACACACCACAAATGTTGATTATTTGAGACTAAATATATTTGATAAAAGCTTATTTACAACCTTTGTGCTTAAAAGAGTCCCATAGTAGCAAAAGTGTCACTCTAAAAATCACCGAAATTGACAAGACCTCTTGACTGCTGAGTGGTAGATGTAAAAAAAATTTAAATGATCAAAAACTTAAGGTTCCTGATTGTTTTGCTTTCCATTTTTATGCTTCTGCAATAAAGATAGCAGAGGCCAGAACTCAAGAATGAACTGATCAGATTTTTTTGGTCAAAGGTCAAGGTTGCTGTGACCTTGCATCCGTCTTATTCCCATGAACACAATATCTCATGAAGTAGTAGGAGGCACTAATCTTGGGTGTCCACTGTGAAACTGTGCTGAATGTAAAGATCTTCTGTGCTGCCAGACTGAAGACATGAATGTAAATTGTAACCGAGACTGGTTCACGGAGGATACAACCACATGCCAAAAATTCTAGTTTTAGCACATGCATACTTTGTAATAATAACACATTATTTTACTCACAGTCTGTACCAAGTGCCCTGTTGGCATGGAGCCAGTGGTGGGTCTCGAATACAAATGGTGGAACACGATGCCGAGCAACATGAAGAGCTCCATCTTCCGCAGAGAGTTCAGCGACTCCGAACACAGCACGGGTGAGAACTTTTATTAAGGCAGCACAGTGTAGAGGGAGAGGTCAGACAGCACAGCAGCTGAATGATAATCATTACAGCAAGTAATTCAGTTTTCTCAGGCACAGAGCAGAAGAGTGACATACAAACTGTATTTACCAAACAGCCAGAGGTTACAGCATGACACAAATAGTACAAGTGAACATCCTAAAAGCAATTATCCAGAGGTAAAAAAAATGTAAGATCAGGACTAAGAGTTATATACAGGATGCACCTCTTGTAAAATAACCAACAACACAGCCCCAGCATTTTATGAAATAATGTTAAAAGTGAAAATGTCCACAAAATGGTAAGATTATTTTGTGAAACTGCTATTTCAACAGGTCAAAAATTAACTTACATCTTTCGACTTACTGATCATTTTACTGATAATTTTGATCCTTATTTACAGTATAAATATGATGGAGTTATTTAATGATGGCACATCTCCATCTGACTCACTGTGTGTTTCTGTGTTGGCATCACTGGTTCTTGCTGTTTTCTTTGTGATGACAGCATGGGAGGTGGCTGGAGAGTATGTCTACACTGCCCCAGGAGATCAGGACACAGACTACCTGATGCTCACACTAAATGTACCTGGATACAGGTAAAGTCAAACATATCTCATAAAGGGATATGTTTGTTTTTTTCGAAGTTGCATAAGTTGTTGCATAAGTTACGTATCTATAGTCAGTGTATTACATATAGTAGATGGCAGACGGCATGTGCACAGTTTGGAAAAGCAGGCAGGAGTACCACAACGGAAGCTGAACAATGTACTGCTGTAGCCAATTAAAAAAAGTCCCACCTAAAAACATCAATATCAGTTTAAGTGTGTGCTCTGTTGAGAGTAATGTCACCTCTTAACCTTTTCATCAGACAGCCTGTTCAGTTCGGGGAGCAGTTAACATCTTCAGTTAGCCAACTGACATCTCCTGTATGTAACAGACCAACTATGGATAACTTTCCCTCACAACCCAACTTCAAAAGACCTGAACTGTCCCTTCAAAGGAGTTTATCCTTTAAATGAAATAAATCTCAGTTGGAAACATTGAATGAACTGTCCCTTGTTTCCACAGGTTGCCTCAGTCCGTGGCCACAGACAGTGAGAGGACTGAACTGTCTCGCATAACCTTCGTCTTCAAGACCACGTGCACAGCAGACTGTAAATTTTTCTTCCTGGCTGTGAGTGGAAATGTTTTCACCTATAAAGAAATTAAGCTTTAAATTAATATAAATATAAATATGTGAGGTGAGTGTATTTCTCTGCAGGGTTATAATCAGTGGAATAATGATGTGGTGGAGCACTGGACAGGCAGCAACAGCAAACAGTCGTACTCCTACCTGATCCAGAGCAACAGCACCACCAGCTTCACGTGGACATTTCGACGAACAGAGGAAGTTAACGTGGTAAGTGCAGTCACACATCCACAAATACCACACTATTCCCTCCAACAGTTTCACCCTCTAAGAATAAAGTTCCTCAGTGTCAGTACATTTTATTTTATTATTACACTGGTCCGTTCTTCTAACTAGATTGTTATATGCAGCATGCAGCATTTAGGGTTTGCTCCAAATAATATACTCGTTTAAAGAACGCAGCCGAAGCCAGCTACAGCAGTTGAAGTTCTCTCCGTATGTTTTAGCATTAGTGTCTTTTAGTATGTGCACTTTGTGTCGGTGTTTATGTCGATATATTCTATGCATATATAGTTTTACTCTTGTCTCTTGCATTGTTTCTTCTTTATCTTTTCTCCCTTTATACATCACTTTGTAACTTCTGTTTTTTAAGTTTACTTAGTGGCAGTCGGTTGGACTTCTGATTTCTCTCTTTGTGTTCTCTGCTGTGTCTCACCAAAGAGAAACCTGACAGAAGCATAATGTGGAAGAAAAAAAGTGCTGTTCTTTTTTCTGAATCAATGAGATACTAATCTTGTTAATTAAGAAAAACAGGGCATTTTTTCAGAAGTGAATGAGTTATGCTTCCATAAAAAGCTGCTGGTTATCTCTGACAGTAAATGTGAAAACAGCATGCTAAGAGTTAGGTTTACATGTATGAGGAAGTCTGTCACATCCATTAGATTTGCAAGAATGCAAGAAGATGAATCACCAAATTTAGCAACAAATACTGGGTATTCATTGACAAATGATGTCTGTAAACATTTTAAATTTTCACTCGAGTTTGCTATGATGGACTGCTGTAGCATTATGTTTATGTTTGCTACTTAGTGGTGTGTTTTAGTGCTGAGAGCGAGTTTGCCTCTAGTTATTGCACTGAACTCTAGAGACAGTCTGGGGATGTGTGTCAATTTTGAAAAAAAAAAAAAAAGAATGACTATTTTACATGAACCACAATATGAGATCTGAGGAGAAGGTGGTGAATGACGCCTTGTTCTTCTCCTCCCTCAGGAGAGGAAATACGGCGCTGATTCTGCAAAGATCTTCTCTATCCACATCACCAATGTGATCGGAGGCGTGGCCTCTGAGTGTCGCCGCTGTGCCCTGGGCTCTGCTACGGCTGACTCCGCCTGTGTTCCCTGCCCACCGGGACACTACATGGTCAATGGGACAGGAGTGTGTGTGAGCTGCCCGACCAACACCTTCATCAAGCCCGAACAGCCAATCGGAGAGGCTGCTTGTGTTCAGTGTGGACCAAACACAAAGAGAAACAAGGTGACGGGAACAAAATCCTTTGCACTGAAGAACTCTAAACACTAATGCCTGACTGAATCTACTACTGTATAAATGTCTGCAGATCTGTTTAGGACACACAGGTCCTTTGGGTTGTTTCTGGGATTTTGGGGGCTTTAACGACCTGAGATGAGTTTACATTCTACAAATACTCACAAATTTGGGTTTTTTAAAGGATCTTTTCAAATTGTTACACTTCTCTCTCTCTCTCTCTCTACATACATATATATATATATATATATATATATATATATAAAAATAAATAAATAAAATAAAATAGCACAACACAAAAAATATATAATTTGTCAGTTAAATGTTAAAAAAAAATTGAAAAATAAAATAAAATCAGGAAATTTTCACAAAACGTGCACTGGGGAATTTGGTGTTATGACCTCAGCATATTTAAAATGGCCTTGCACTACTTATATTAATGTCTATATCCATATAAAACTCAAAAGTGTTTATTTCTTTTATTATGCAATAGCTTTCTTTCTTAATTTAGCCAAAGATGAGACATTCTTATGCAGACAGCATTTTTGTCATATTTGGTTTTGAATTTTTTAGTTGATTAGCAGAATTAATGTTTGTCTTCTATTTACCCTTTTATTTGCCTCATTTTATATTATTTTCCAACTTTATATTGACCCGCATTATATCGCCTTAACACATCTAATTCTAAACACAACAAAACACGGTTTTAAAAACACCAATACCATATATTCTTAAGATTCACTGTCAGGATGCCCTCTATTGTAACCGCAGACAAAATAAAGAGTTTACAAGTCTCCATATTCCGGCTGATATCGACATTTCCAGTTGACTTGACTACCCACAGCTGGTACATGAGATTATTCCACCCACTGTAAACATAAAATGTACCTCTCCACCCTCCAGGCTTACACAGCTTGTCTCAGTGACTGTGCGTTGGACGTGCAGACGAGTGGAGGCGCCCTCCTGCACTATGACTTCTCCCCTCTGGTCAACGTCACCGGCTTCCACAGCAGCCCCCGCTTCACCAACAAAGGCCTGAGATATTTCCATCGCTTTAATTTGGGTCTGTGTGGGAAAGAGGTGAGAAGCTGTGATACCAATGGCTTTTTGTTTTGTAAAAATTTAGTTTGATGTTAAACCTGCTGGGTTTCTCTTACAGGGCCGAGTACAGGCAAAGTGTGTGGACAATGTTACAGAGAGCGGGAAAGCAGTCAAAGGATACGTCTGTCAGTCCACTGTGGTTCCCTCTGAGATCAGGAGTCAGAGCGTGGTGTCCGCCCAGCCTTTCATCATTGGTGACTCACTCATTGGTACGGACTCAATCCTGCAGCCATCTACTGCTGTAAAGGAAAGGATATTTAGAATTTTCCTAAGTTTAGTTATTTGCAGAATCGTGTGTTAAGATGCCTGATATCTAAATTTCACAAAAGCACACATATCCAGACAATGAAAGGCTAGGTGCCGGACAAAAAGATAATATAAGAGAAGAAAACACAAAGACCGCACAGGAGATTATGCTCCCGCCACTGAGTTAATGTTTAAGCCACATGCTCGTCTGATGAAGAGCATGTGGCTCAAAACGTCACCTTGATTGTAATTATATTAAATAATCATGGGAGCATAATCTCATGTCTGATGTTAATTAAGGGGACACACATTGCTATTTATATTGTATGTTTAGTCTTCTGGTATGTGGGATCATAGCTAAACTGTGACTGAATCTAAGAGGTTGTTTGATTGTTATTGCTCAAAAAATTATCTTCTAAATTATTTCTCTAATATTTCCTTTTATAGCAGTTTGTGGACTGAAATGCCTCAACAACTGTTGAGAGAGATTAGCATGACATTTTGTACAGACGTTCATGGTTTCTAGAGGATGATTTCTAATGGTTTTGGTGATCCTCTGACTTTTCCATTTGCACGACCACGAGTCATCGCTTTGGTTTATGGCCAACTACTGTTGTTCCTCTAACCTCAGGGGAACTCTGTACTGAGCAAATGTTAGCACGCCAGCACACAAATCTAACATGGTGAACATTGTAAACAGAAGCCCTGCTCAACATTGGCATTAGTATTTGTTGCTAACAATAGCCTTTATTTGAAATAAATCACCTTCTTATTTGATCTATTTCTCCTAAATCCCCCTTTGGAGAAATAAGGCGCTATATATATAAAAAATATATAAATGTATAATACACAGAGATGAGGCCTGAACTTGATCACTGACACAAAACAATGAAATTGTGCAGGCTAATTTATAAACAAATCAATTTTTTTTTGGATCTCACTGCATTCTGTGATAAAGAGTCAAATTTGTATTACTTAACCCTTTGAAACCCAGATGAACATCAGTTTTCTTGTGCTGCGCTCAGACACCTTTCACAATCTATGTGATGCTTTGAGCAAATTGTTTTGGGTAAATGCATTGACCAGCTTGGCTAGAAATGTCCCACAAATTTCAAGAGTTTAGAAAAAGGTGACAAGAAAATTACCTTAAAAAATAGTTGGAAAAAGGAGAAGAGGGTCAGAAAAATATTTTAGGAACAGGGGGGAAAATATCAAATCTAAATATCAAATTTATTTAAAGTTATGTGACAGGGAAAAAAAGAGAGTGTGTGTATGTATATATATATATATATATATATATATATATATATATATATATATATATATTAGCACTTTTTGTGGTCATTTTGTTTTTGTTTTTCCTTTTTTGTGCTTATTTTTAGGTAATGCTAATTTTTGAGTCATGTTTTGGTGAGATGCTTTTTGCCTTCTCCCCATGTTTTTGTAAGAAATCAAACCAATTTGCTCTGGCTTCAAAGGTTTAATGGGGTTGCCAGCAAAAAAGGTTGGATCCAGAGGTTTACACCGCTTGTCACAATCAGAGAAATATTGTCTTTTTCTCCTCTGAAGGTGTGACCACTGACACAAAGCTGAGCAGCATCTCCTCTCCAGATTGGTTGTTCCCTGCTTCGTCTGGCCTGCCAGATGTCATCTTCTATTACAAGTACATAAAATCCAAAATTTTTCATTTTCGTTTCATTCACCTATAGTGATGCTTGCTGCTTTGTATTTTTAAGAGTAAATCCTTCATGCTGGAAGTTTTATTGCTTTTTTATTTAAGAAATCTTATACTGAATCAAAACAGTGAAGTGCTTTATATCAGAGAGTTGAAGTTCAGACCTTTATGTTTGTCATTCTTGTTTCCAGGTCCAGTGAGACGACTCAGGCTTGTAAACAAGGCAGGTCGGCCACCGTCCGACTGCGATGTAACCCCACAGTGACTGCTAAAGACCACATCACACTGCCAAGGTATCCATCACTGAGACCGAGCTCAACTTTTAACGTTACAAGAGCTGTTTGGATAGCTTTTGATATTACACACCTCCTGCCATATTTTTCTCTAACACGTCCCACACTGAGCTCGAAGAATCTCAGATGTGGACAGAGTGACACCTTGGAGATGTTTTCTGTCATGTAAAGATTGTAATAATCCCTCTTATTTGTGTTGTTCTCCACAGTAACTGTTCAGAGGGGACTTGTGATGGTTGTACTTTCCACTTTCTGTGGCAGAGCCAGCATGCATGTCCACTCTGCACCAAAGACCACTACAGAGAGATCGTCAGCGCTTGTGTCCAGGGAATACAGGTAGTGTTTTTTAATCTCCACCCCACAATCCATCACAGGTCACAGGTCCATCACAGACTGGTGTTGTGTGGAGATAAATACTTAAAAGTTGCACATTGCCTTTTGTTCCATGCTTTCAAATTAAACCAAACCAATTTGCTCAGGTTTCAGAGGTTAAAATACTTGGTAAAAACATCTGAACGCAACACAAGAGATCTGAGGTTGATCCAGGTTTAAAAGGGTTAACCTGCCATTCAAATGTGGCAGTACTATTACTTGGACTACAAACGGACTGAAGACATTACTGAATATGTGACCAAGGCAGATCTGACTTTGTGTGTGTGTGTGTGTGTGTGTGTGTGTGTGTGTGTGTGTGTTTTAGAGAACCACGTATGTGTGGCAGCAACCATTGCAGTGTTACGGAGGAGAGTCACTACCGGCACAAATAGTCAGTGCATGTGTGACTCTGGATTTCTGGCTCAATTTTGGTGTTTCCTTGGGAACGATTGCTGCTGTGCTGCTCATCAGTATCAGCTGCTATTTCTGGAAGAAGACACGCAAGTGAGACTCAAGATCTTCACATTTCTTTCTGTGTACTTATGTAATACTAGTAAATGAAACTAAAGCTAAAACCAAAGATAGCAGTGTGAAAAGACTGTATATTGACAACATGTTATTTTCTGTTGCTGCCTGTCTGCAGGTTGCAGTATAAGTACTCTAAGCTGATGATGAGCTCTGGAGGTAATGACTGTGAGCTGCCCACTGCAGACAGCTGTGCAATAATGGAGGGAGAGGATGCAGAGGACGAGCTCATGGACCTCACCAAGAAATCTTTCTTCACCAAAATTAAATCCTACTCACGAGAGGTCAGTGACCCCTCCATTTACAAATATTGAGCTACAAATAAGCTTCTTAAGCTTTACGTTATTGTCATTGTGTTTTCAGAGGACATCAGATGGATTTGACTCAGTTCCACTAAAATCGTCATCTTCACGCCATCAAATAGAGGAGGAAGACTCTGATGATGCTTAATTCAGAGGATGAGCAGATCCGTCCACCTGAGCGCAGAGGACGTGGTTAACCTGAGACAAACAGCTCCATAAGGCAGAGTCACAGAAAACAGAAATTTGTGTTTAAATGCATTTTATTTATTAGAAAACAACACAGGCTTACTGAGGGCCTTTTAAAATAATGAAAAAAGTGAAAAATATGAAGTATTATTTGTCATATGTTAGGCTGCCAAACCTAATACTACAATAGAAAGTCTCCATATTGGGGACATTCAACATCATAGTATGGATTAAGTTACAATTGTTGTAGATGTGTGAGACTGTGTACATTTTACATAACTGTGAATGTGTATTTCCTTCTTTTTCTATTTAATTCTTTAAATTTGTTTTTATTAGGCTATCCTGTTTTTTATGAGACCACACATCCAGTTCAGTCTTATAATGTTTTTCCACAATACCTATAATTATATTTTCTCCAGCTTTGCATAACCTTTTCTGCCGCCCCTAAAGTCATGCCATAGTGTTGCCCTATTGTGAAGTAAAATAATTTTCTATAATAAAAACAAATGTCCATCTCTGGAAAATATCCTCTAATGCTGCCTTCAAGTGCCTCTTGTAAGATAATTTTCTAAAGCATGAAAATAACTAAATACATTTCTTCACATCACATGCATTATATAATACTTTTACATTGCTGCTTTATATGTTGAGATGTTTTTTTTTACGTGTGCTTTGGAAGAAAAAATACCCCTATATAAAAAGTAATTGTTCCAGTTGTTAGTTTAGTTAAGAAAATTAGAAAAGTGAATTTTAACTCACATGTAATAGCTGTTTTAAATATTCAACCGAATACTGTTGACTCTAAATGACATGATTCCTAAGTTAAACAGGGCAAAACAACATTACAACATATAAAACAAAAATCTTATCTCTTTTCTGAAAGTTTCCCTTGAAGAATAAACCTTTTATTCACAGAATACATCTTAAATTTCCCATCATACATACTGCACTGAAACACCTCCATTTCACTACTGATACTACTACTACTACTACTAGACAGAAAATACAGTAAACAACATAAGTATATTTCAGGAGTAGGAGGAAGTGAATACTTACCAAATCCTAACTCCTTTTCTTTAAATTAATTTTAAGGGTAAAAAACCCAACATTATATTAAACAACAATATTCCCACTTTCAGCCCCAGTATTGATTATACACACCTTGATCGAATAAAAAAAAAACCCAATTTGTAATAGTTACCCATTAATATACCTTAAAATAATGTAACGCTGAGGGCCATTGTGCAGCATTGTGAGTAATTTTTTAAAAACTTTTTACACCTGAAGTTAATTTAGCTGATAATAGTTTTGTACTTTTACATGAATACGTTTTTGAATGATTAACTTTATAATTATAATCGGTTGTTGTTGTTTTTTTAGGCCTACTTGTTTTTCTGCCACTGTGCCACCATTAAAGCATCTTAATAAACACTCATCCTCTGACTGTCGTTTATGACTCCGTGATTTCTAATATTTAGTTGTGGAGGTGTTTCGTTTATTTTTCCAGGTAGCACTGAAAGCAGCAGGGGGTGCAATTTCTGTTCTTGTCACATTCAGCACATATACATTAGATTTTTTTTTTAAATGTAAGTTATAAAATATGTCAAAAAAATAAATAAATAAATTCAATTGCATATATTGAATATAATATATTTCCTGTCAGAGCAAATAAAGAAACATAACAAACATAAACCTTCAGGGTCTGTTATAAAGATGGAATTAAACTGAAGTGTCTAAATAATACAATGGTTTTTTTTGCAAATTTAAAATTGATGGGTTATAAATTTTGTGTACTTTAAAATCAGCATGTCACAAATATAAAAGGAGGGTAGTTTGTAATGGAACATCCATCTTTTTCTCACCTCATAATTAGCATTATTATTATCATTCCAAACAGAATCAAAGAGTTTTCATTTGAAATCGTACGCAGGTATTTCCCAGTTAAAGATAATAGCTGTCGTTTTAACCAAATGTGATCAATAAATGCACGTTTTGTAATTGTGAAGGAGAAACGATTAAGCATGTTTTTTTTGTATATTGTTTTCATGTCCCCTTTTCTTGGATTGCTTTACAAAAGTACTTTTCAAAACAAAAACAAAAGATGTCACACTAACAAAATATACTAGATATACTACCGAGTTTTAAAAATTGGATTAAAAATATATCAGCTGATGAAAACATATAATTTATTTGTTATTATAATATTATTTTAGCAAAATACTATATAGGCCTACATTAAATAATCTTGCTAAAAATACAACAACAACGAAACAACAACACCCTCCTTTTTCTATTTTTTTGGCTTTCAGTTTCTGTCCTCGGGCTCGGCTGCGCTCGCCTATGATCCCAAGTTGTCTTCTTTCTCGCGAGATTTTGCGACGTGTTGCAAGAGGGGGGAAATCTCGGGAGCTGTCTGAAGGAACAAATAGCGTGAAGATTTAAAAACGTGCATTTAGCAGACGGCGATTCTGCAACATTTCGCAGGAAGGCGGCACCGTTACTTTCGATTATTTAAAGCTCTCTGTCGACGAGAACCCTTTAATTGAGCCTCTCTCTTCGTAACTTGGAGGAAGTTTTAACTCTGCACGGCGGAGCAGAAAGTCAGGTCGGTGGTCGGCAGTTGGTCCTGCAGGAATGTCGCAGAAAGAGAGACCCGTGTTTTATCGACAGGAGGTCAACAAAACGATATGGGAAGTACCGGAGCGGTACCAAAACCTGTCCCCGGTTGGCTCTGGCGCCTACGGATCCGTGTGGTGAGTCACTTTATCCGTTAGTTGGTGAACGGTTCGTGTAGCCGAGTCACCTAACTTAACCTCCATTCATTTAGACGAGGCCTGCGCTGCCCATGCTAAAGTTAGGTTAGCTCGTCCTGAGTGTTGCTAGCAAGTTGGAGCCACGATGTGCCTTTCAACAAGAAACCTGATGACCTGTGATCTAGCTCGTATTATCCACTTTTAAAACTTGTATTTAACATATGTAACTGCAAATACATTCGCACAGGTCGCACTGCAGGAAGCTGCTCACTAACAGAAACGTTCAACTATTAAAAAAGTACGCGAGACTTTATCTGATTGATGTTAAAATCACAATTGCAAACTGTAGCTGTAGATCCTGATCCCAGAGGCGACTTTATTCAACGTTTTATTTTGGAAAAATTTACATTACTAGAGTAAAATCCCACCAACAGGTGATGTAATCCGAGTACGTAAAGATGAGATATTGTTGGGTGTCGCTAATGTGTTATGGAGAGATCTCGAGAGCACTTATAATCTTTTCTGCTGCACATAAAGTTATGACATAGTCTCGTCTGACTGTGAAGTAAAAATATTTTCTACAACAAACAAATAAAATATGCTTTAGATGCTCCTTGTAAGATCATATTCCACAGCATGAAAATAACTTAATAATTTACTTAACATTATATGCATCGTACAATATTTTTATGTAGCTACTTTATGTGTTAATGTGTTTTCAAATGCCTTGCAAGAAAAAAACCTCTTTTTAAAAAGTATTTTTTGTGGTTGTTAATTTAGTTAAGACAAAAAAATCTTTAACCAAAGATTGTTGAATCTACATGACAGGATTCCTATGTTGAATAGGACAAAACAAAAATACAAGATAATAAATAAAAATCTTTTCTCTTTTCTGCAATTTTCCATGGAAGAATAAAACATTTTTTCACATCAAACATCAGAAGTACCTAAAGTACCTCATTAAAACTTCCATTTTCTGTACTTGTACCACTACTTTACTAAAATTCAGAGTTAAATATTTTATTTCTCACTCTTTTTACATTAACCTGACAGATATAGTTGCTAGTTACTAGTTACTTTACAGATTGAGATTTTACATAACTATTATCATATTTTAAATATGTAGTGGACTAGATAAATACCCTTAAGTATATACAGTTGTTAAATGTTAACATTAAAATGCTGTATACACATTAATGCTTTCATTTATGCATCATGTGACATGTCTCTTTATTATTGCTTTCATAAAAATGCTTAATCTGATATTATCTCAGATGTCCATAAAATATTGATAATGTGATATATGACGAAATATCCTGTTAGATTTTGCATCTTGTAATATCGTAAATGTTGTCTCTTCTGCTTTTAAAGTTTGAATTACAGTAAGTGATGTAATTGTGTGAATTTACAAGACTGTTCTAGCTCTATTACGCCTTTACCCACTGAGCTGTTATATCCACATTAATTCTGATTATTTATCAATAATCTCACCGCTAATGTTGTTGCATTATCTTAATCAAGGTATTTTTTAAAAAGCTATTGTGATTGTTGTGATGTATTGTGATTTTCTCCACATTGCCCAGCCCTACTTTTTAAGTTATTTTTTCCTCATGTAAAATAGTTATATGAATTGGGAAATGATGGTTGATTATTCAGTTGATTAAAATAAAATGAATAAACAATTGGTACTATTGATAAATTGTTGTTTAGTGTGGAAAATGCCTGTTTCAGCATCTTAAGTGTGAGGACTTGCTGTTTTTTATTTCATAAAATTCAAAACTTACTATCTGACATTCTTGACTGTTTTTCTCATATTTTGTAAACTGGATGATAATTCTATTAATTGTAAAACCTAATTGCCAGATTGGTTGATAATGCAATTCATTGATAGCTGCGGCCAGTGCTGGAAATTATTACAAGCCACCTGCCAAATGAGAGTAAAATAAGCACATTGCTGCTAGATTTGCCACACTCAACAACCAAAAAATCAATGGTAATCTATTGGATGATTGGTAGATTTTGGAATCCACCAACCACAGTTGCAGGTGGACAAAAAAAAGTTAATTTCTCACCCTGGTTGCAGCCCAAATCCGGACTTTTTGTCTGATTTAATGTCTTTCCTGGTCATACAAAGTCCAAGCATTAGGTCAACTTAATGTACTATCTTCCAGCTTAAAAAATACTTTTTTAGCGATCTCTTTAATGAATGTTTTCACTAATGACAAACGCAGTTGCAACACAGAACCCTTTGGATTCACGGTGCAGATGGGATCTTGCCTGAGATTGTTTTAGAGGAGCTTGCTGCTGATGAGTTTGATTTCCTTAATGCTGCTTTGAGGCAAAAGTGTAAGCTTTCACAGCATATATCCTTTGCATTGGTCTGGTGATTAAATAGGTTGCGCTGATACTATCTAGGACACAACATTGTCAGTGTTACACTTGATTTAGTTGGCAGATGTTTGTTTTGCAAATGGAAACGGACAGCTGTGCTGTTGCTGGGCAATAGGATAATCTGTTGCTGGTCAGATTACTGTCCGCTCACCAGCTCACTAGATCGACTGTCATTGTGTTTTTTTTCCAAAACAGCACGTTGGCCTGTAACGTCAGTGTTTACATGATGGACTAAGTGTACTGTGAATTTCTGACTAGTTTATTTAAACTGAAACTTCACGACTTTAATGTTGAGATGCTGTGAGCACAAACCTGAACTTTATACAGTTTATAGAAAACCCTGATAATAATAATAATTTGTCTCAATTTGAAAGTGACTCATGCATTTGCATTATTTATAAATTGACTGCATTTATACAGTGATAAGATTCAAAGTGCTCACCAGTTTGTCTCTTATTTGATCACACACTCACACTGATGGCAGCGCGAAACCATTATTATCCATATTTATTTTGAGTGGAGCAATATGGAGAAAATCAAATATCACAACATTTTTGACCAAGTACTTTCCATATTGATATTGTGACATTATTGCTAGGCTTACTGTCGGTGCTTTCACAAAATATTACACACTGAGACTTTGATTAATAGTTATCAGTAATGGGGATATAATGACTAAGTGGGTGAAGGCAAATAACAGAACAGCTAGAACAGACTGTTAAGTTCACAAAATTGCATCACCCATGCAGCCTGTAAAACCAGGAAAAAACAACACTTGTGATTTTACAATATCTAGAATCTAAAACGATATCAAGTCTTACAATCTCATATATAGTATGAGATTATAGTGTCATAGTATCTCTTATAGTCTCATAATATTGATGATATTGATAAATTGCCTAGCCCCATAGTTAGTTATCAGGGTGGAAAAAATGGAGACACCATCAAAGTAATCAATGTCTGTGCAGCTTAATTTTTCATTAAAATATAATTGCTGACACATTTTGGCCAGAGGCCTTTAGAAGCCATTTTTCTTCTTTGATAAACTGTTATATATTCTTTAAGTCAGTCAGTTTCTCTCTCTGAAATGCATACTATTATTATTATGGTTAAATTATCATCTATATGTATTTATTTATTTGACTGTTGCAGAATTGCTATAGCATAGATGCTTTTTCCCGAAATATATTTTCATGCTTTAATAGCTTTACACCAGGCGTGAATATTAGCACCAGCCAAATAAACAATAGTAGTATTTTGAGTGGCTGGTAGATTTTGGAATCTGCCGGCCACGGTGGCCTATGGATTAAAAAAGTTAATTTTCAAACCTGCTTTAAACAAGTTCAATCAGCCACCCACATTTGTATTATGAGAAGGAGACATTAGCATTGTGATGATGGTGCGTGCCTGGTCACACTGGTTCCAGAGTCCCAGCAGCTGTCTACTGGCAGTGATGATGTGTTAGGTGAGCTGAGCAGGAGGAAGTGTTGGATGGGTTTGGCTTCAGAGACAGTCAGCCTTTAGAGTGCAGGACAGACTGCAGGCCGGGCTGCTCCCAATCTGCTGAGAGATGACATTTTCTGCTGATGTCGCCCTTTTCCGCAGCCTTCAGCAGCTCTTACTGCACGTTATTTGGTTTTTAGAGCAAACGCAGCCCATTTTTCTCATCTGGTTAAAAAATGACATGCTTGCTTTTCATTTCAAGCTAATATCTAGTTCAAAGTGTTGATTCTAATCTAATGTAGTTTTTTTTTTCTTTAAATCAGTTCATGCTGACAAAAAAATGTTGCATATAAGTAGGGTTAAAGTGACAGTGTATAATTACAGATGAGTTCAATCTTACATGATTGCCCACTTCTTCAACAGTTCTGCATATGATTTGAAGACCGGTTTAAAGGTAGCTGTGAAGAAGCTCTCTCGGCCATTTCAGTCGATCATCCATGCAAAGAGAACATACAGAGAGCTGCGGCTGCTGAAACACATGAAACATGAAAATGTGAGTCGACTTGTTTCTCTTCCCCTTTAATGGTGAACAGCCATAATACGTTGTCTCCTTACGCAATGCCTCACTGTCTGTTTGCTTATTATATTGCCTATATGCTTATATTAAGTTTATAGCTGCTGCGTGTCATTCTTTGAGGTGCTAAGTCCCTGATTGTTCTCTTATTTTTGCAGGTGATTGGCCTCCTAGATGTCTTCAGCCCTGCTACTAGTCTGAAGGAATTCACTGATGTGTAAGTTGATGTGTTTGTTTTAGAATAATTTCAGTGTAGTTCAGCACACATTACATAGTTTCTGGGCTACCAAAAAAAAAAAAAAAAAAAAAAAAGAGTACATGAGGAAAAGAGTTAACGCCTGCACACTCACCCGATGACACACAAATTTAATGACGACAACATTTTAATCCTCCTATGTCAATCTTTGACTTAACGAAGATCCAAGTGGGATCAAAATGTTGGCTTCATTAAACTTAGTACGCAGTACTTAGTATTTCCCTCAGCAACACTTGTGCATGATTTAAAAACCATGCTCAGCAGACTGCAGCCTTCATTTTCGCAGCAGCAGACAATCGTATCTGAGGCTGGGAAACACCTGGAAACAGGCCAGCTGACTAAATACACTGGAACATTTCTTAGAAGTTCACTCTGTTAGTTATTCACTCGCTGGTTATTTCACCACGAGCTTCCTTCCCTTTGCTGCCTGCTTTCTGAAAAATGTCTGCTTTGCTTGAAAACAGGTAGTTATTGTTTGTTAATGTTACAAGTTATTAGAAATGGGAAGTGGACAAACTGGACAGTGACTCAGTCCTCAGACGAGCGTACTGCCTCCCCCGTCCTGTGTGGAATGTCTCTCTCTGTTCTCTGCACACTGAGTGACTTGTATCAAATCTAATTGTGACAAATTTCAGTCAACACCCGGCACAAGTATGTGTCTCAACAACATACTGGCAATCAGATTTCTCTTCCCCGCTCGTTTTTGATGTCATGCTTTATGCATCCTCATATGGAAGATTTGAGTCAGCCTTACTATTTTGGAGCAGTTTGGAAGAGGGCAGTGCTGCACCCTGGGACACACCTCATGTCTGAGGCCGTGGTCAACAGCATTGGCAGGATTATTTCTAATACCTAACGTGCATGTAATTTTGCGTGGGAGGAAACCCACTCAGATTCTGGGAGAGTACGTCAACTCCCCACAACTAGAACCCGGGAACTTGGAGACGCCTGATTCTTAACTGTGGAAAACTACAATGACCGCTCAACAGAAAAGTTGGCATGTTTGAGTACAGTCCTACAGCTGCAGAGGAGGATATGCTGTAGAAATTTGTTATGTCATCTTATGGAAGGACTTAAAAAAACATCTCCCAAGTAGTTTGGCATATGCAAATCAACTATTTTCACATGCAATGTTTTTTATATTTCACGAAGGGAGTCAGAGAATGTGGTCAGGGATTTATTAGCAATGCAGGGTTTCCAACCTCTAATATACTGTATGGCATTTGCCATATATAATAGCACATCTGCTCTTTCCCCGAAAGGTTAATGCTTTATTTGATTCTTCCTGACCCTCAGACATGGTTTACGTATGTGGGAGGAAACTCTTAAGTAGGCTTGGGTGGTATCTTTTTTTTTCATAGCTCCATACCTTCCTGAGATTTCACCGGGGTGTATGACAGGATCAGTGTAAGGCGCTAAAGCCCCGCCATGCCATTTTTAGTCTCAATACACAATACACTCACAAGATCAGCAAAGATAGTATTCGTGCATACATGCACTTTATGAATTAATGTTTCTTTCTTTTACCAAAACTAAGACTTCTGCGTCGTGGAACCTGTTGTTTTTTTGTTTTTGTTTTATATATATATATATATATATATATATATATATATATTTTATATATTTTATATATTATTTATTTATATTTTTTTTTTTTTGGCGTGAACAGCCCTGCTTATCTGTGGCACATTTAGAGAGATGGAGTCTCAACAATTTTTTTCCCCTACATTACTTGTGGGGTTTTCATTATAAATAGACTGTGAAAATGGTCTTTTGATAATTATATTGATTCTATACCACCTTGTACCACAGGTTCCACATCTTTATCTGTCACAGTGATGAGGAAATAGAAATTAATCTGTTTTACTCAACCTTTCCTGTTTCTGTTTCAAATAAAATCCTCTGACAATATTTCTTTTGACAGAAAAGTCCTTCAGTTGTTGACACAAGGCATTTTATTGTGAAACATTTACAGGACTGTGTTGTTGACTATGCAGTAGCATACACTACAGTAGTTATTACACTTGGCAGCTCTGTAGCAGCGTTGCAACAACAGACACAGGCAATGTGAGCACACACTGCTCACTCATGCAGTGTGTCTGGGCACAACCTCCAGTGCACGTGATATGCGCTGCATGCAAAACATCCTCAATACAGCCTGTACTGTATAAAGTTAATAGAGAAGTGAGGGCCCGTTTTTTTGACTATTTAAAATCACACCTTTGGAATTTCGAAATACCCTGGTATACCGTAACACTTTGATATTGCTCATACCTACTCTTAAGTATGACACATGGTCTCTGGCAGTCATCCAGTATTTTACTTAAAAGCCCACCTCTGCTATAAAACAGCACAGGAGCCCCTGCATGCATGTTACACTGCCTTTGCTGTCAAGCCGCCCTGAACGCTCAGAACAGATTGTGTTTCATGTGCAGTCATGCCTGTATTACGAGCTGCCCACTCTCAGATCACTCAAGAAACATTTAAATGCAAAATGTGAAAAAGGCTCCAGACATTGACAGCTGGGGCTGATGCAGAATATTAAAGTGTGCTGGAGTTTGCCTTTTTGCACCCAGTCATGTCTTTGATAGCCTCTCTCCTGTGCCGCATGTCTACATGCTACATGGTTTACATGAAAATTGTCCCAAGTAAGAATTGATTCATTGATTCATTGATTGATTCATTCCTTTTCTGTAACTGCTTAATCTATAAGGGGGTCGCAGGCGGGCTGGAGTCTATCCCAGCTGACATTATGTGAGAGACGGGGTACACCCTGGACAGGTCGCCAAACTATCACAGTGCTGACATATAGAGGCAGGCAACGGTTCACGCTCACGTTCACGCTTTCGACCAATTTAGAGTCCCCAATGAACCTGAAGGAGGAAGTGTAAGAGGGGAACTCCACAGATTTATGCATCACAGTCTGTTTACAGGTCTGGGGTAGTATTTGTGCAGAAGGTGTAAAAAGCATTTTGAGTTGGAAGCTGCTTTAGATCTTCCTCTTAAATAAAACGCAAAGAAGAGCTGGTGTGGCAGTGGCAGCGCCTGCTTTTGTTTTCGGCTCGCTATTTTTAAATTTCAGAAGAAAATGACAGCGGCTACATACTCCTCTTCATCTCCCTCTTCTCTCACAGGGTGCACTCTTAGTCTAAGGGTGACCACTTCTTTCTCTATCAGCCATCTCCTTTGGGTTGTAGTTACCCGGATAGCGCGGGTCCATTTATTTTGTCACCTTGTGCATGTTTGCTTCTGGCAGAGCTCACTGTTGTCACGCCATCTGCACTTCAGTGTTGGAGTTCTCTGCTGGGACTTCAGTGCTGCACCCGTACAGAGCAGACGTTTTCAGTCTATAATGGTAGTGTCCATCGTCTACCAAGTATTGATAACACGCTTAGTATTTTACAAATTACAAATCTATTAATTGGATGAATGTGGGTGCTGATTTGTAAATATGAACGGAATGGATTTTATTTCTATGAAAAAAATGGCAGTGGGGGCGGTGTGCAAGTAATGTTATCCATGTTTTTCTGAACACGTTGTAACACCGACTACCACAGCAAGCTTGAAATCTTTGTCTCAAGTGATGTCACTCTTCAAACTACCAATTTTAAAAAGAATAAACATGTTGGTGTATAGTAAGAAATAAGTGAGCTTACCAGATCTCTGTAGTGTGCTTCTCATTGCTGCTTGACCCTAGCAGCTCAAAGCTGCGTTAGCTTCTTCTAGCATAACACACTTGAATCTCCTGACTAAGCTGTCGGCAGTTTAATTGCATTGTGGGCAAGAGCCGAGGCCAGTGATACTCCCCCCGTAAGGTGATCACAGGCCAAATCTGATCCCCGTTAGGGTGCCAGGTGGCCCCCCAACCATTTTCTAATTCACAATAAAAATGAAGTGACTTACACTGGGAATTGTTTTTGTACTTTTGGTGTAAATAAGAGCCACTGCAGAGGAGTCAGATCCTTTATTTTTACCAAGTGTCCATTCTCAGTTTCTTAGTCCGACATGCTGCAGCAGTGCAGTGCTTAAACAGTGGAGTACTCTATTAATGTGCAGCATTTTTGCAGTATAAAAATGTATATCTCATCAGAACAATACTTTGCATAGAAACATACTTGTATTCCTTGCTAACACTTGGAACAGTGGAAGCTGTGTTTGCTGTTGAAACGGAGAGCTACCTTCCCAAATGAGCATGCTACGGAGGACTAAAGGCAGTACGAGATCACACACGGCGGTTGTGTGAGAGACTAGGCCCCCGGGAGACGGGAAGAATAGAAAGATTAAAAGGGGGGAGAAGAATAGGTTGGTAGTGTGGAGCTTCTCTTACACTACATAGATGAATAAATGCTGAGTCACAGGATGTCAGATAGAAATATGACTCTCTTTATCTGCACATCTGCTGGAACATTGGAAATGTTCTTAGCACATTATGATATCCAGGAAAAATCCCAGATATGCAGGTGCAGTAAGTATGGCCCCCCCCCCCCCCCGGCTCTAAAAATACAGTCTGAGTCATAACGCGGTGGTAAGGCTTCTCCAGCCATGCTCCTGTTTCTATAGAGGGAGAGAGGAAAACAGAGGTCACTATTTATATCCCCCTTTTTTTTTCCAAGGCGGGTAAACTTTGGAGTGTGTCTGTGTCCCAGTGTGCTGCTGAGAACAAGTTCAAGCGTAACCAGGTGCTATTTTAAGGCCTCGCTCTCTGTGCTGTGTGAGAAAAGAAGAGCATTCATGAAGTGGGTGTTTGCTGAGCAGCAGACGAAGACGAAGCAGCACATGGCTCTGTGTATTTTGGCGGTAGCATCCTGCTCTCGCCTTCTTCCACAAGTGCTGTTTGAGCATTTTAAAGAGCTCTGGGATTAGATTTGAATTATCCACTGATGCAGTCCCATTAAGCCCATTTATCTGGGTGTGCTGTTAAATGACGCTCCATTTAAAAGGGCTTGGCCTTTCAGTGCCTCTGGAGAGAAGTGAGAGTGAAAAGAAGTAGCAGCTAAACCGGTTTAAGCTCACATAGCCATATGGGAAATTAGTTTCACTGCAAACAACTCTGGGGAAAAAATGTTGGAAGTGCAAATATATTAATTTCTGGCTTTTTATGAAGTGAGAAAACATGTCGTCTGATGTTTGTGTCTGTGTATGATTGGCAGGTATCTCGTGACTCACTTAATGGGGGCAGATCTCAACAACATCGTGAAATGTCAGAAACTCACAGATGACCATGTGCAGTTCCTCATATACCAGATCCTCAGAGGGTTAAAGGTGAGTTTTAAGAGAAATACATTTTGGAAAATTCCTTCATTTGTTTTCTTGCCAAGAGTAAGGTCACATTCACTTTAATATTCTTTCATTTTAAAAAGGTTTTGCACAGGCATTTTAGCACAGTTTCAGAAATAATCTTAGATTTTGGTCAAGGTCAAGGTCACTGGGATCTTGCGTCTGTCTCATTTTTGTGAACACAATATCTGAAGATTGCCTTGAGAGAGTTTCCTCAAATTTGGCACAAATGTTTACTGAGACTCATGAATGAACTAATTAGACTATGGTGGTCAAAGGTCAAGGTCACATTGACCTCATAAAACATGTTTTTGACCATAACTCAGGAATCTTGGGTGCCCACCTTGAAACTGCTTTGGTTGTGTAGATCTTCTGTGTTGCGGAGGAATGATGTTTGTGAAGCATTCATGTCATCACAGAGATGAATATAAACTGTCAACTGCGCCGAGGCACCAACCGCATGGCGGTGTATCTTTTTCTTTTTTTTTTTGCCCGATCGGTGGGTCAGAAATCTACTTGCCCAAAGTTAATTTCACTTGTCGTATAGAAATAGTTGTATTTATTAGTAGCTTTTAAATAACAACAAAAAAGCTTTAAACTTACACTAAACTTATCCACATTTACCAACTTGCGCCAAACAATGTGCAATACATATTCGGAGATTCACCCACATTCTCCACCACCACCAAACTAAGCTTCAGCTCATTAACTTTATTCTGTATCCGCCGTCATATTTTTTGTGCATGTGCAATTCTCAACAGAGATGATTGACAAGCCTGACATGTTAATTTCGCAATTGGGCAATCCTCATTGCTGAGCCCTGCTTCTGCAATACAGCAAGTATTTTCCATCACAAGAGGAAGTCATGGCAGTGGGAAAGGAGATAAGTTGACCACACAAAAGAAGTGTAGACCTAGTAATGTTTTTTTGGCTTGACATGTCCTGACCATAGATCCATGGTTGACTGATAGGACCCAACCAGAACGTGTCATCATCTTTTTAAGTTTTTCAAACTAAAATGGGGTTGCAGCCTTTTTCAAAATTCTCTGTTGCAGGGGTTCAGCAACACTTAAGTAGTGTGGAGTAAATGTAGCAATAATTATGCATTTTAAAGCGAAGTTGCATCACTTTGGATAAAGCCTTAGATGAGAGGAGTGATAGCACTCTATAGTTTTAACTCTTTGGTTTTTACAGAGATAAACATGTTAATTAGTGAGCTCCCAGAATTTGTTAAACTCAAAACAAGCCATTGCCTCATATCTGAAATTAACAGACAGATATTAGAGTGGCACTAATGTCTCATCTAACCCTGCAAGAATGAGCTTATTTCCCAAAATGTCAGATAAATCACTGGTTTCAACATTGTACTGCTTTGCCTATGTCTTTAACATCTACATCTTTAAACTGATCATCTAATTTAATGCACTTGTTCTCCTCCGTCTCTCTGCAGTATATCCACTCAGCAGATATCATTCACAGAGTAAGTGCCATGTTTGTTCTTTGTCTGACAAATGTTATTGTGTCTTTGACCCCAACTGCCTAAAAAAAAAAATTGTGTGAGGGTTTATGACATCTTCTACTTGGCAGAGTTGAGCCTTTGCCTTGTGCAAACACTGAGGGAAGTCATAAACAGGACCTTTACTTTTACATGCTGTTAATGATGTCATGCTTCTATTTTAAAGTTAACAATGAAGGGACAGATTTGTTTTCAATCATGAAAGTAGGAATTCATTTCCAGATCAGGATTGCAGATGTACTGTCTATCCAAATATATACTCATCACCTAAACTTAAATAACACTAACTCACATTTATGGCTTTCCTCACCAGGATTTGAAACCTAGTAATCTGGCGGTGAATGAAGACTGTGAGCTGAAGGTTAGTGAACTGCTTTGCTCATGTAAAACTTTAGTTTATCCTGAGTCCACACGTGAATATTTTACTAACAGCTCTTTTTTTTTGCATCTCAATTGCTCCCAGATTTTGGACTTTGGTTTGGCACGGCACACTGATGATGAGATGACGGGCTACGTGGCAACCCGCTGGTACCGTGCACCAGAGATCATGTTGAACTGGATGCATTACAACATGACAGGTAGATTTTTAATTGATTTTCTTTATTTTTGTGATATGCACACAAAGTAATGATGCACGGGTTAAAACTGCAGGCAGCGGGTCGGACAGTTCAGGCGAGCTTGTTAGAAAATAAAAATTTCGGGCGGGGCGAGTCATAAAGTGACAAACAGCGTTCTGAATACGTTTTTATAATTTACAAAGAGATTGTGCCTAAGAATCTCTGTCCAGAGTGGATCCGTTAAATATGCACTGTCATGCAGACAAACCACTTTACCTGTCAGCTGTGCGCTCATGTAAACAAACCACGTAGGTTATTAGCTGTGCGCCCGAGATCATAGGCTTAAGAAGTAACCACTTGAAAGACAGGTGAGTGCTTGCTGTCATTCTGTACTTTTAAAAGCAGAAAACACAAGTTTAATATAGTGATATTTCATCTTCGATATGACAGAAAATACCCAACAGCTAGTAGGTCATTACCAGAAACTTTAAGCTCCGGTTTGCAGTTCGGGCAGATAAACAAAAGATGGATCTTATTTTCAATTTCACCAAGCTCACACAGTCTGTCTTCGTCTGGAGTGGCATTAAGCCTGTCAGTCTGTAAGGCCAATAGTAATGTTCCTGAGTGTAACTGTCCACATAGGTGTCTTTGTCTTTTGTTGAAATTATACCTCATATGAGGTTCTACACTGTAGCTATTCTTTATGAGACAATAAAGGCCATTGCAAATAAAGTGCAATATTTTTGTCTGATATTGTGGCATCTTTAAAAATAAATTACAGGGCTGCCTCTAGCTCACCTGCTAGAGTGTGCACCCCATATGCCGAGGCCTTTGCAGCGGCCCGGGTTCAATTTCACCCTGTGGCCCTTTGCTATGTGTCATTCCCCCTCTCTCTCCCACATTTCCGGTCTACAGCTGTCCTATCAATAAAGGGAAAAATCACCCCAAAAATATCATCTTTAAAAAGTAAATTACGATCTCACATGTCCACGTTTGCACACCAACCCTGAAACTCTTGTCTGTCATTAAAGTTTATCGGAATAGGTTTGATTTTCTGTGTTTGATTTTCTGTTTTCTACTAATAGAACAATAAAATGGACACGTTGTGCAAGGTTTCTGTGCGTAACTTTTGTCAGATGAAGATAAGAAAACGCATACAAAAAATATCAATATCAATACTCAGTGTGCAAATGCTTGGTAATAGTAGTAAGTAGTAAAGTTTTTTTTCTTTTAATAACATATCAACAGACCATTTTTCTCTATACATGAAATGCATTTTCTTTTCAATCATGTGAATATCACAAAGTAACCGGTTTTGGACAATCAATGAAAAATAATTCAAATAAAATAAGGATTTCAACTCATTAGCTCAGGGATGACCATGCAAAATGTCTCAGTTCAACACTGTATTGTAAATGACATTTAAAAGATCCTCCCCAGTGACTTTCTGCACCTCTACGTCATTACAGAAGAGTTTGAGGAGTGAATTTTATCATGTTTTTGTTCTGCTTTCTGTGTTTCAGTGGATATTTGGTCAGTGGGCTGTATAATGGCAGAACTCCTCACTGGAAAAACTCTTTTTCCTGGATCTGACCGTATCCTTTTCATGTGAGAGTACAGTGTGTTCAGAGCTCCCATAGCTGGAGAGACACTATTTGCATAACAAATTCAACAGGTCAAATACACATTGACATTGTTATGGAAGTGCTTATTTAAGATGTTTGTTTTTTTTTGCCCACGCTGTAGCAGACACTGATCTGCAATGCTTGTTTTCTGTTTCCTCTCATGAAAACCCGCTTTTCTGCTTTTCTCTTCCAACACATCTCTGCCTGAGGTGTTTTTCAATATTAAAAATGTAACACAGATAGTACCTGTTTCCATACTTCCCTCTGGCTTGACACATGCCCTTTGCTGTAATGTTTCCACTGGCGTGCTTCAACTCTCCCTACACTGTCAGTATGCATTGTTGGCTCAGGTCCACCTTCTGCCTGCACCACAGCCAGTCTTTGTATGGGCCTATCAATCTGCACTGTCTCTGCCAAACATTTAGTTTATTATTCTCTCCCTCTGCCAGTGTTTTCAGACTAACGGCTGAGCTTGTAAGTTAAGTGTACATCATGGCTGTCCACTGCCTTCACTTTTTTACATGTTATAAGCTGTCTGCAAGCTGCATTTCGAACCCTTTCTCTCCTCTGTGCAGATTTGCGTGTAGGCTCTCCTTTTCTCACATCTTTTGTGTCACATATAAAGTAAATACAGTGAACTTTATCATCACAGATGGTTTTTAAGTGACATATACAATGAGGATGAAGACTAACAAGTCAGATTACTAGTTCTCCCTCGTTCAGCAACTGGTCTTCCTTTACCGTGTGCCGGTAGACATTGATCAGTTGAGGCTAATTATGCTGCTCGTCGGAACACCAGGGCCCGAGCTGTTGATGAAAATATCTTCAGAGTCTGTGAGTTCACAAAGATATGCAAGGTTTTTCACTAACAAGCTCTCTTCTCCAAACTTGCCACTGTTTTGTGCAATAACTTAGTGTTTCTGCTACCTAACTGACAGCATGTTTGCCAGCCTTCAGCTCTTTGGGGTTGAGACTTGCTTTCTGCCTCTTTAACTGGGTGAATTTGTCACAGCCTGATTATGACACAGGTGATTGAGCTCCAGCTTTCACTGATTGACTGTAATTCCTCTTAATCGTAACGTGTTCGTCACATTTTGCTTCAGAGCTTGAAGTTCGTTTTTCAGTGCAACATTGCAGTGCATCCAGAGTTTTGCCGCAGTGTTTGATTGAAAAGCAGCTTCTTAACCAACTCTGCTCTGTCGCTATACTCCCCTTGACACAAGCTTCGTAGATATAAACCAGCTTCAGCAGATAATGCGTCTAACAGGAACGCCCCCAACATCTCTAATAAGCAGGATGCCCAGCCATGAGGTGAGCAGGATCCATGGTTACTTTCTTTAGACCAGACAGACCGCAGCGGGAGGACAGTCAGACCTGCTGTAACCTTTTCTTTGCTTTTAAAGCTATGCAGCTCTTGGCTTAGTGTCCTATATTTATCCTGAGAGTGTTAACCCAGAAGATTTCCATACCACACCAGCATCTAAAGAATAATAATAGCAGCATTTTGTGCCAAGATTTAACTATGTTAATCTTTATTTAACTCTAATTGTCTTAACTTTTATATGGGGTTGTATGAGGCACTTATGGTGAATTCTCGGGAGAAAGTTTCACCTGGAACTCCCCCCGGAGTCTGATTTCCTCCTAAGTCGGAACAACGTCACCAACCCTGACCTCAGATTTCAAGAAGGCTGCTCCGTGCATCAGCAGTTTTGTTAACTGTAGTGAAATACTTTTTCATAGCACTTTTGTCGTATTTGAGTCTAATCAAATCATACACACAGTCCTGTCCAACTTTCATCTGTAGACATGTTGCTAAAGTGTCTAACGTGTTGTTATCAGCTGATATTGCTAATGGTAAACCTGGCAAGAACTGCTATTGCAAACCACATCTTGTTTTTCAAACTTGTTATACTGAAGTGCAGTCGGCCAGAATGTGTTAATGGCATGCCCCCAGTTTGGAGAGGCAGGCAGAAGTACTGAAACAAAAGCTAAATGATGTACTGCCGTGGATAGGAGCAACAGCAAAACATATTTTAGACAATTTAAGAGATACGTTTAGTTTACATTATATTTAGAATTTTTTCACATTCAACATTTGTCGTCAGACAGCCCGTTCTGATGAAGAACTGAGGTGAAGTTATCCATGTGCTCGTCAAAGCCACTGCGTATCAACAAAAACAGTCATTTTACCTGGCAGAGAATGAGAGTTGTGTTAAAGAGTTTGTGTTATTGTGTGACTTTGATGTTTTAAAAGGTTAGTTCAGATTCATCAAAGTCACACAAAAACACAAACTCTAATACAACTCTCATGTTTTGTCATGTAAAATTGTAGTTGTTGTCACTGGAGTGTGTGGCGGCTTTGAAGAGAGCATAAATAAGTTCAGTCCCCCATTAGAAAGAGGTGTCTGGTGGCAAGGTAACGTGGCAAAAAATATTATCAGTATAGCAATACACTTAAACAGACAGATTTTTTTAGGTGGCAAAAATTTGTTTTGCTGCTGGCCCCGGTCGCAGCAAGCCCCCCCAGGGAGAGTGCTAGGCTTTTAAGCAAATTTTACACAGTGGCCAAAAGTGGAATTACTCCACCCAGGTCCGACGTGATGCCATGGGGCTCAGAAAGACCCCTTGAGTTACATTGGGAAGGAGATGTGTGTAAATTAATGGAGATTTTTTTGTCAGTGTCAAAACCTCCATGAAATGACTCATTTTTCTATCAAGATTAAATCCATTCAGTTTCACATTTGGAAAGCCCCAAAATTAAATTATTTGATTGCTATTCAAGCTAGCGAATTGCTAAACCAGAAGTCAGTCACTCGGCTGAGTACTTGTATAACGTACTAGATATAGAGCATCTTTTGCCTCATGCACTCATGAGCAGCTCTCATAGGACTGAACAGGGTCCATTCTCCATGCTGTATCCAGATTTTCTTAATACATCCATGGTCCACAGCAGTACACTTCTTGGCATGCGTGACAGTTCTCCTGCATGCTTCACTAAACTGGAGGTGCGCTCACTGCCACCTAGGTAATGAACTGAAAATGGATAAGAACCTCATACAACCCCACTTCAAAAATAATCCAACTAACCCTTTAAGCGATAAAGCTAAGAAGGTGCTAATGGTCACACTAATCAGAGCATCACTCGGCTGACTCAAACTTCTTTGGTCAAGTGAGCTGTAGGGAACAGCATGGCTTCTAGAGGCCACTGCCAGAGATTTAAGGTTTTAATTTTTTCAGTTCAGAATTATTGTGTGTTGTCTGACACACTTGCTGCATGAGATTGTGACAGCGACTGCGAGAAGTGGCTCTGAACTTGTGTGACATCTGTGTGCTTGTCGTGTCTGGTCATAAAAAAAGTGTCAGGCCTACTGTTAGTGATACAGTAGTGACTAACAGCACTTTCTGTGTGAAAGATGCTTCATCCGTGGTTTGCTTTCTGTTTTTGTTTCTGCACATTCCTTGAAACTTGACGTCTTGCCTTTCTTAACATGTTTTTGTATAATATGCATTACTTTTATTTCCAAAGGATAAAATGTAAAAAGCTTTAACGCCAACATATATAGTCGCTGTAGTATTTTTTCAGTGTTATGTGATGCAGTGTAGTTACATCTTTAAATAGAAATGTAATAAGTGAGCCGTAATAATTTGATGCAGGTGGCTGCATTCAACATGATCAGTCGAATGAAAATATGTGAGCATTATGAGACAGGCGGAGCTGGATTTGGGCCACATGTTGCTGCAGGTGAGAGCTGACATTTGATTTACTGTGTGTATTTTCACAGGCCAGGAACTACATCAGCTCTTTGCCACACATGCCCAAGAGGAACTTTGCTGATGTGTTCATTGGTGCCAACCCACAAGGTAATACCAGACATCTGATGTGACGTTTTGTGATGCCGGACCTGCTAACCGCAGTTAATCTTTTCTCTTTTTTGGGAGGGAATTCCAATAAATAGCTTTGCTTTATGAGTAATAATAGTTTGAACAGCATGACAGGGCACTAGGATTTTTAAATGGGTCATTGACTGTTAGAGATTTCACTGTCTTCATATTTTGACATGTTTTTAAAGCTGTGGACCTTCTGGAGAAAATGCTGGTTCTGGACACAGACAAGCGGATAACAGCAGCCGAGGCTCTGGCTCACCCCTACTTCGCTCAGTACCATGACCCAGACGACGAGCCCGAGGCCGAGCCCTACGACCAGAGCTTTGAGAGCCGCGAGCTGGAGATTGAAGAGTGGAAACGTACGTCATTGTTCTACACAAAAAGTCTTACTCTGTTAAAAAAAAAAAAAAGAACAGCAAAAGCAAAAGAACTAAACAACAACAAAAAAGTGTTACCCTCCTGAGTCTAGAAAAAAAGATTTATTTAATATTTAGATTTTTAAAAAATGAACTTTAAATAACTGGGATGTAAGAAAAATATTGCGAGATTTGTTTTCTTTAATACGTATGTTTTATACACAGTTTTATACATTGGATCACAATGTGTCTTTGTGGACGTTTGCACTTGTATTGACCACTGTCCACCTGACACATGTTAATACCAGATGTAAACAGGGTATTCCTCAATAATTAAAAAATAATAAAATCTGCCCCATTGAGTTCTCTGTTTCATAAAGTGCCCAGAATGGTTGAAAATGAGAAGAAGCAAGTCACACTGTCCCCTGTATTTTGTTTGACATAAAGGCCTCAGTGTCATATCCCCCACAAAGGACCGAAATGAATTGTTTGGGCTGCCATACTGACAGTACAGAAACCAGGGTTTCCACAGAGGCATTGGATCTCCAAATACAAGGCCTTAATTGGGAGTGAAATGTCTTAAAATTAATCTGTTAAAAGTCTTAAAATGCTAAGACTTGGAAAGTAGGATTTTAGGATTTTTTCTGATATAGCATAGTAAGTAGTTGAAATTTTTAACATTTTTTCATAATAAATCTATTGTATTTAAAAATAAAATAAAGAAATCTTGCAATATTGGTCTGAAATGGCTAAAAATATATGAATATATATTTATATAGCTAGATAGTGTTAAAGCTGAAGGGAACCTCAGAGACCCTTGTTTAACATTTTGGTCTTTTTTCCTTGCAGGATTAACCTATGAGGAGTTATGTAGTTTCGAGCCACCTATCTTTGACGAGGACGACATGGAGTGACGTGACGAGACGTGCTACCCACATCGACCCCAGCCGCCGACAATATGTAACAACCTTGAACATGTGCATTAGTGTTAAACTCTCGGACACACTTGTATCAGAGTGCCTACCAGCCTTTATCAGTCTGTATTAACCAAGAAAACATTGTCCACGATTCGCTCTCGTTAGGAGATGATTGCCAGCGCAGGGAGAGGAAGAGCTCGACCAGTTATCATTATTCTTATTTATGAACCACTAATGTTAATGGTCTGTTGCTGGGAAATGTCATTTCTTGCCAATAGCTGAAATCATTTTATATTCTTAGATTTTTTTTCTTTAAATTTAGACTTTAATGACTCGTCACTGTGACACTGAGATGCTGAAACACCTGGACCTATAGCTGTGCTATTTTGTGTTTTTAAATTTTCTATTGAGTAACTTATGAATAAGCTTCTGTGTCCATCAATTGAAAAAAAGGAATATGCTAGTCTACCACTCGCCCTGCCAAGCTGTCACATATAGCACTGGGTCACATGTATTTGTTTCATGATTCAGTCGTAATTGTTCCTGTATTTAAAAAGAGATAACTCTGAAGGGGTTTATATCTGTGACAGAAGTAGATTTGATGTTTTTAGGTATTTGACAATTTGAGAATGTGCCTGTTCTGTGCAGTCACTGACCTTCAGTGCTCACCAACTGAGTTTCACACATTTTAGTGTTCATTTTGATAGTGTAGATGCTCTGTAAGTCATAGTTTGGCTAAAAATCTGAGCCTCTGCTGTTAAAGGACAGTACAACTCAACAAGGCACCTAAGTAGGAAAAAAAAAAACATAATGGGTACATGCTCTACTCAAAAATATGTAAATATCTGTGCGTTATTTTTTAAATCTCTGACTTATTGTGCTTATGTCATGAAGCAATCACTTTTAGTATGTACATCAGTTTAAAGACTTATGTGTGCGTTTGCGAGAGTGTGTTGTTGGTTTACAGGAATTTTAAGTGTCATGCTAAAACCTCTAATAGAAATACTGCTTAAATGTGTAAAAGAGGGATTTCAGATGTATTTATACTTTGTGGAGGTGGTATTTATAAACAACAATCGAAAGATCCCTTAAACTATTTTCAGGCCAGCAGAGTAACTACTATCTTCAGTCCTTTGTTTAACAAAATAAAGACTTATTTTTAAGAGACACCTGTTTTTTCATGTTTTATTTCCTTTTACTACTTTCCACATTTTTAGCAGCAGCGCTAATGCTCAGTGATTTCATTTCATAGTTAATGCATTAAGTGATGTGGGTGATTTTACAAAGAGGACAATGCCCTGCACCTTTTTCTGCATTTAGAAATTCATAATAAGTTACGACATTTACTTAAAATATATTTCAACTTTCTCTAAAGCAACTACAAGGATGACAAGTGCTATATTTGCCTTGTTAAAGAGTTGTTGAGCAAAACACTGATACAGAAAAAATACAAAATGGAACTGAAAAGCCTGAGGTTGGCTGTTCAATTGCAAACATGAAAAAGAGCTTTTATGTGAGGATTTGCTTTATAAAGTAGTGCACTGTGAATAAAAGGTGTGCAGGAGGAGTGATGGCAACTTTGTGGTTCAGCAGTTTCAAATGGAAAATCATTTTTTGTATCTACAGTATGTCTCTTTAAGTGTCAAATTTCTATTAAGCAACAAGTTCATAACACAAGACTGGAACAAAATAATGCTAAAATTATACCCTGCCCTTGTTTATTGACCAGAGCCTTGATATTATCAGATGAAATTGATTTAAAACAGACATGTAAGTATGTCCAGTAGGTCAGCTGGTAGAGCGGGTGCCCCTTGTCCTGAGGCTGTGTCCTCACTGCAGAGGTGATGACATGCAGCAAGCGGCTGCAGGTTGGAATCGAACCTGCAGCCGCTTGCTGCATGTCATCACCTCTCGTTCTTTCTCTCCCCCTTTCAGGCTTAACCTGTCCTAATAAAGACAAAATGCCACAAAAGTTACTTAAAAAAAGATATTTTATTTCAACACATGTTGGGCAAAAAGTAATAAGAAATTGCAGTGCAGAAAAGCCTAACATTTGTTTCTACAGTAATTTAAAAGTAGGGTGTTATCTGGTATAGCTAGAGAAAAAGAATACTTTGCAAGACAGTAAAGTATTCCATGTTTTACCAAATGGTTGAATTGGCCTCTTATGATAAAAGTAGTGATGTTAAGGTAATACATTTGCATTCTTTTATGATGTAAAAAAGGATGAATATTCACTTTTGTCAGTTACATATATTTAATGTCATTCCATCATCTTTTTGTGATTTTTCATTTTTTAAATTTTCACCATTTCTGAGAGACGTAAGTACTGTAATGGTAAATATGTGTAGAAAAAACACTAGTATTGGTAATACTAATAATTCCATGCTCACAAATTGATATATGATAGTATATTAACAAATTCCAAGCATCATAACAGTAAATGATTTGTAATTTAGATTTTTTTGTTTCGGTTTTATCATTACCATGGATGGTCATCTCAACTGTTTGGTTGAGGCCTATATTAAAAAAAAAAACAAACTATGGGGTCTGTTCAAAAAAGAACGAGATCAGCTTCTGTTATTTTAGCCCCAAGGACATAAAAAAAATGCAAAGAAAAAAAATGTGGACTGTAAAGGGAAACTGTCACTATTGTGACAGAGTAAAAATAAATAAGTAACAAAATATGATGGCACTCCCATCAGTAGTACCCATGGCCTTACCTACTATTGAAGTCACAGAGGTCAGGACCTCTAATTTTTTATAAGTATACAGTTGCCTTTTTTTTTTTTTAAAGGGAGCTTTGGGGACCTTTTGTAAGTTATTTTGGGGGACAGTGAATCAGACCAGTAAGATTATTCAGTATTTTTCATATCTAACTATCATAATAGATAAATAACTGTTTAGTTGGGGGCTAATGGTAAAATCCATCCCTAATTTTTATGGTTATTCTTTTATTTTGTTATTATTTCGTACATGTGTAGGTGTATAAATATGTATGTATGTACGTGTATATGTGGGTGGGTGCGCATGTATGCATGTATATGGGTACACATAGCAAGATCATAATATTGTAGATGTTATTATTGTTATTATTGTGTACATATGTGCATAGTACAATCAGAGCATTGTAGATGCTATTATTATTACTACAGTTATTATTATTACTATGCCCTGCGGTTTCTTCTCTCCCCTCATTCTGTGTGGGTGTAGTGGGCTTATGGGAATAATGTATGAGTAGCTGGGTAAATGAGAGCCTTCAATGTGTGTATTTGTTTATGATTTTGACTGTCGTATTGTATTGTACTGTGTGTTTTATCTTGGGCCCCCTCTAAAATTAGATGATTCATATCAAGGGGCTATACAGTTAAAGTTGCATTTTCTCATACAGGATCCACCCAATTATTATGCTGTTCTCTACACCCTTGATCTAACTAATCTAGACTAGTGCATGTGGTGTAGAAATGTGGGAAATCTATTTTAAATTTCTTTTTTTCCCTCGTGGGAGCACCCCCAGATCCCCACCATTTATGTATGATTTATGCTACTGCCCAATGGCATGGTTTAAAAGCTACTGTTATCCAATTTGTGCTCTCCAAATGTCTTAAAATGCACATATTTAGATTTGGAAATTTCAGAGGAGCATTCCCCTGAACCCCCCTTAGCAAACTTGATTTTTGGACCTCAGTGTTTCTAAAACCTTGTATACGGCCCTGGTAGTACCAGAT